>NC_037093.1:65498383-65798383 GCF_002994745.2 Rosa chinensis
TCTCTCTAACTCAAAACCTCCTCTCCCTGCTTCTGCAAAATCAAGCTCACCAACTTCCCCTACCAGTTCTCTGTTATCCCTCTCATCGTTGACCAAGACGCCGCCGTCGCTTAGACCACCTCTCTCTCTCTCTGTAGATACCTATATTATAACTATGTCACCAAGCATAAGTAACCCTCTCTTAGTGGGCCCACGAGCTATGGTGGGACCTGACCACGATATACATCTCGTACCCCGACGCCCAAGCTATCCCGTGGTAGTCGGCGGCCAAGACCTCACCGGGACGCCACCCTCTCGACATCATCAATATGCTTCATGATAAGCTTTTATGCACTAGAATAGGGATTTAACATCCCACATTGGAAAACATGTAAAGGAAGGAGCCTCCCTTCTCTATAAAAGGGGACTCCTTCCCCATTCACTCAACACATTATTACAACTCTTGTAATCCTCCCAAACACTAGTGGAGCTTTCAAGTGGACGTAGCCTCCCCAAATCGGGAGGTGAACCACTATACTTCTCGTGTTCAAACTAACACTAACATCTCAATTCTCTAACGTTAACTCTCTCTAACTCAAAACCTCTTCTCCTTGCTTCTGCAAAATCAAGCTCACTAACTTCCTACACTAGTTCTCAGTTATCCCTCTCATCGTCGACCACGACGCCACCCGCTCCCACTCCCTCAACGCCTGCTTCTACCTCACCAAACGGCAAATCGAAACCCTAGCCTCCAAGTGCCTCAGCCTCTCCATCTCAATCTACACCGGCCACCGCGGCGCCACATAAGGCCTCAACTCCGCCAAGCTCCTAGGTTGAGTCACCGTGCCGCTCGTGGAGCTAGCCAAGGTGGAGTCGCACCCCGTGGTGTACCAGAATGGCTGGATTGAGATTGGTGGGAAGAAGAACGGGTCTGGGTCCGGATCGGCCAGAGATTCTTGTTCAAGTTCGACAGAGAGCCCGAGTGTAGCCCACAAGTTTTTCAGGTTCAGGGAAATGTGAAGCAACCGATTTTCACTTGCAAGTTTGGGTTCAGAAACGCCAGCGATATGCAATCACAGTTAGTTTTTACCGTTAGGTTCAGAACACTAAAACAAGAACCCGTTGGAGCTGCTGGGTTGGGTGGTGGAGCCTTTCTTCTCACCCAGTCGACTAATTTAGTGAATGGGGAAAACAGAAATCTAAAGCATGAGAATCGGGTATAATCTAAACCAATTTCGGTAATGGTGCTACTAGTGCCTGAATAAGAAGAGGTGGAAGAAGAAGTGATAAACAAAAAAATAAAAAATAAAAAATAAAAAATAAATTAAGAAAAAGAAAAAAGATGAACGAAGGGTATAATAGACTTTTTGATGCAAAGAATTGCCACATCAGCTACTTAATAGAGGCTTTGGATGGAGAATAACGGAATGAACCTATTGGTCTAAAATCTGAGAGTACAAGGACTAAACGTGTGAAATTAGAAGGTCATGGACTAAAGTGTTTTTTGGCCAAAAGTTCAATGACTAAACAGTATTTAGTCATTCTATAATTATTAATAACAAACACATTTAATTGGACTGAAAGATCATATAGTTGTATAATACACATCTGGCTCCATGCTTTGATTAACCAAGGGAACAAGTTCTAGCTTTTACCTTTGAGGAAAGTGGAGGCAATGCATGTTGTACATTACGTACTCTATTAGGTCAAAGATGGCTGACAAAAAAAGTCTAAACATGTCTATTCTATTAGAGCAAGTCCACATGTTGAGCTTGACCGGTCAAACTCAACGGGTCAAGCTCAACGGGTGGACTTACTCTAATAGAATAGACATGTCAATCTCAACGGGTGGACTTGCTCTTAGGACGTCCAAAGCCAAATGCAACATTAGGACAGAGATCCATCGATGTTGAAGGAGGGGTATGTATAATCAGCACCTTATTTTTTTTTATTACAAGGATGCCCGAAGGCTAAGGACAAAACCTAAATCACAATTAATCTTGGTTTAGACAAGCCCAATAGATCAGCTTCCAAAAGAGGCACGACATTAGCAGGAGGGGAGCTAAAGAATCTACAGCTTGACTCATAGCCATGCCCAATATTTGCTAATAAATCAGCCACTGAATTACACTCTCTGTAAACATGGGTAAGGGACACATTCCAATCCCTACTCAAAAACTCTTGACAACTTGCCACAATACTATAAAGAGGATGGAGATGAACAATAGGAGAGAGAACCAACCTGACCGCAACAAGTCCATTTCTATTTTCAACTGTCGACAACCATTCTGCCAAGCCATTTCCATTCCTTTCAGAAGCCCCCAAAGTTCAGCTTCAACAACTTGACCACTGCGCAACTTGGCAGAAAACTCATTCATCCATTCACCCTTATCATTTCGAAGGGCTCCTCCAGCACATATAATCCCAGTATTTTTATGCCAACTGCCATCAACATTTAACTTGAGCCAATCCTGAGGCGGAAAATGCCAACACAGTTGAGCCACTTGTCGTGAAGGTTTAGCATGTGTAATCTTATTTGCTTCAAAATATTCTCTGGTAAACTGATGAATAATTAAAGAAGGCCAAATTGGAAATTTAAAAGTATGATCCAATATGATGCTGCACCTCCATTTCCATATATACCAAAGCCCCATAGCAAAATAGCAACACCAAGGAACCTCATATTGCATTCTCACAGAGGACTTTAAATTGATAAGCAACCAATCATTAAAGGGAAGGGTGTAAGTGGAAGAGAACTCATTTGTAGGATGGAGGGCAGACCAAATCCTCATAGAAATAGTGTAGTCTTTGAAGAGATGGTCCAAGGATTTAAGCGGGAAGCCGCACCTTGGACAAAGAGTATCTATAGCCAAACCTCTACAAACCCTGACTTCATTCGTTAACAATCTATCATGCACAAGGGTCCATAAAAAGGTTTTCACCTTAGGAGGAACTTGAAGCTTCCAAATAAAGTTCCATGGCCATGGTTGAGGTTCCAAAGTCAAAAACAGAGAGTGATAAGCAGATTTAACAGAAAAATTACCATTCTGAGATAACCTCCATATGATCGTGTCATCACCACTTCAAATACCTCCTGCATGCAGACTCAAAATTTTTAATTTCATATCCACAGATAAAAATTCTTGCACCCAGTGTAAATCCCATCCACCATAACCAAGAACATCACACACTCTGAGCCCTTCAAGATTGGGAGGAATAGGCTTCAAGGCTATAGCAGACAGAACACCAAGACCTGTCCAATTATCATTCCAGAAGGATACTTGCATACCAGATCCAATCCTCCATTTAGACCCCTGAGGGAGCAGGTGAGCTCCATAAAGGATGCCTTTCCATGTACTAGAACTAGAAGGAAAAGGTGATGAGAGCTTCTGCATAATGCAATCATCTTTAAGATATTTTTTATTCAAAGCCTGAGCCCACAACCCTTGTTCCTGTTGAAGAAGCCTCCATCCAGTTTTGGCTAACAATGCCTGATTCATCATACATGTCTTCTTCAATCCCAACCCACCAAAACATTTAGGTTTACAAACCGTATCCCACTTCACAAGATGAATTTTCTTCTGTTCTTCAGTGTGTCCCCAGAGAAAGTTCATGTTCAATCAATCAAGAGTATTACAAATGGACATAGGAAGTCTTACTGATTGCATAGTATAAACTGGTAGGCCAACTGTAACTGATTGAATTATAGTGTGTCTCCCAGCCATAGAAAGGTTGTGGCTTTTCCATGAGGCAAGTCTGAGTTGAACTTTTTCAACTAGGCCTTTATAAGTTTCAGGAGTAACTCTCGAGTGTAACAATGGCACTCCAAGATAATTCCCTAAGTCATCTGTTAATGGAGAACCACATATATCTGATAATTGAGCAGCTAGGCCTTCCTCAATATTTGGAGAACAGAAAAGGGAGGATTTCTCAAAACTGAATTCTTGGCCTGAATTTAAGCAAGAGCAATCAATACAATAGCGCATCACATCAGCTTGAGAAAGAGAAGCCTCTGCAAATAGTATCAAGTCATATCCGCGAAGAAAAGATGAGAGACAGCAGGACCATTTCTAGAAATTTTCACAGGTTTCCAGGTACCTTGCTCCACCTGAAAATTAATTAAATGTGAAAGTTTCTCCATACACAAGACAAAAAGGTAAGGTGACAAAGGATCCCCCTGCCTTAGCCCACTCTCTGGACTGAAAGTTTCAGTAGCTTCTCCATTAACAATGACTCTGAAATTAACAGTGGTAAAACATTGGATCATCAGCTGTAAAAGTTTACCCCGAATACCTACCTCCCAGAACACACTTTTAATAAATTGCCATTGCAGCTTATCATACGCTTTAGCAAGATCATAATCAGCACCTTATTGGACCAAAATTTGATTAATTATCACTATAACTATATATATTATTCGTATGTAACTGTTTAGGATCTTGTCTTTTTCTTCATCTCTGACCTAGCTCTGCTAGGGTTTACTCGACCGCGGCGGCTTTCGAGAAAATTCTCAAACGTGACTGGTAACGGTGAACTTCCGACTAAAAGGGCAGGGATTTGTTTCTGATCCTTCTCTGTGATTGATCACTGTTGGACAGCAAAGGATCGATCCCGTCGTCGTTTAGGCTGGGTGACACTTGATGGAGGATTTTGGTTTTGGTACCGACGGTGACTGTCAGGTTTGGGTTTGATTTTTGTTAGGCTCAGGCTCGGGATCGGGGCCAAAGTTCTACGGTGGTTTTGTCGGTATTTCGCACTGCCGAGAATTTGCCGTACGCATTCGGCCTCTGTTGGTTGGTTGAAAAGGATGCCGGTGGTCGCGGTGATCTAGTTTGGCCCATGCCCGATGGTGAAACTGGCGGCTGGGGTGGTTTTGATGTCCTAAAATGGGAGTGGGTCTGGGAGCGGTTTGGTCCTGGTGACGGTGCAGCCTCTTACCCGGTGGTGGTGCCTAACGTGGCGCGAGGTCGGTGTTCCTCGTTGGTTTCCCGGCCCAGCGGCGGTGGTGGCTTGATATGCTGGGGTGGAGACTTTGGGGTGGGTGTACTCAGCAACTATCACCAGTTGGGCCATTTGGGCCTGTTTATGGAGTGTGGACCTTAAGCAATGTTGTGAGTGGGTGGTAGGGGTCGTCAACGGGCCGGGCCTTGCCATATTTTTAAATAATTGCGGGCCGGGCCGGGCCGGGCTTTATTAAAAATCAAAGGATCCAAGCCCGTCCATATAAAGCGGGCCTTGCGGGCTTTTTCGGGCCGGGCCGGGCTTGGCCTTGCGGGCTTTTTTGGGCCGGGCCTTGCGGGCTTTATTTATAAATAAATATTTAAAGACACAAGTTTTTTTTTTTAATCAAGCTTTGGAAATTCAATGGATAATGATCAAATACAATCAAAGATAATAGATCTATATAACTATATTGTACCAAAAAAAATCTATATTTATATATAGATACTAATTTATTGATAAATGAATTTTTAAAGACACTAATTTTTTATAAACCTATATTTATATATCATACACTCCAAAGAGCAACCCCTATCAATTCAAAGAAAATGGAAAAACCGACCGTTGGATGAGTTTATTACAATAAATTATGAGTATGGTAAAAAATTTAGCCAATTTCACCATATTTTAGAATCCGATCGGATTGGTCAACCATAGTCACTTATATGTTTTATTGTTTGACCGATGGCGTGGCAACCGCGAAACGTGCTTATTTTTTCACATCACGTTTGTATATATTCCATCGATGGATGTGCGTGGACATAAGATAAAAAAAAATTAATTTTAATTACAAACACATTGGTGTATACCAATTTTATTCATTTAGTTGTATGACTTATATATTGCATTTAAATTGTTTAGGTTCATTCTAAAGCAACCATGAAGTAGAAAATGAATTCGGAGAAATCAACCGCTCGATGGAGAGATTGTAATGTTTTATGGTGATTGTAGAAAATCTAGCCAATTTCGTTATTGTTTCGAATTCGATCAACTAGGTCAAACGTAGTTACTCTTATAAACCTATATTTATATATCATACACTCCAAAGAGCAACCCCTATCAATTCAAAGAAAATGAAAAAACCGACCGTTGGATGAGTTTATTACAATAAATTATGAGTGTGGTAAAAAATTTAGCCAATTTCACCATATTTTCGAATCCGATCGGATTGGTCAACCGTAGTCACTTATATGTTTTATTGGTTGACCGATGGCGTGGCAACCGCGAAACCTGCTTATTTTTTCACATCACGTTTGTATATATTCCATCGATGGATGTGCGTGGACATAAGATAAAAAAAATTAATTTTAATTACAAACACATTGGTGTATACCAATTTTATTCCTTTAGTTGTATGACTTATACATTGCATTTAAATTGTTTAGATTCATTCTAAAGCAACCATGAAGTAGAAAATGAATTCGGAGAAACCAACCGCTCGATGGAGAGATTGTAATGTTTTATGGTGATTGTAGAAAATCTAGCCAATTTCGTTATTGTTTCGAATTCGATCAACTAGGTCAAACGTAGTTACTCTTATAAACCTATATTTATATATCATACACTCCAAAGAGCAACCCCTATCAATTCAAAGAAAATGAAAAAACCGACCGTTGGATGAGTTTATTACAATAAATTATGAGTGTGGTAAAAAATTTAGCCAATTTCACCATATTTTCGAATCCGATCGAATTGGTCAACCGTAGTCACTTATATGTTTTATTGGTTGACCGATGGCGTGGCAACCGCGAAACGTGCTTATTTTTTCACATCACGTTTGTATATATTCCATCGATGGATGTGCGTGGACATAAGATAAAAAAAAAAAAAATTTAATTACAAACACATTGGTGTATACCAATTTTATTCCTTTAGTTGTATGACTTATACATTGCATTTAAATTGTTTAGGTTCATTCTAAAGCAACCATGAAGTAAAAAATGAATTCGGAGAAACCAACCGCTCGATGGAGAGATTGTAATGTTTTATGGTGATTGTAGAAAATCTAGCCAATTTCGTTATTGTTTCGAATTCGATCAACTAGGTCAAACTTAGTTACTCTTATAAACCTATATTTATATATCATACACTCCAAAGAGCAACCCCTATCAATTCAAAGAAAATGGAAAAACCGACCGTTGGATGAGTTTATTACAATAAATTATGCGTGTGGTTAAAAATTTAGTCAATTTCACCATAGTTTTGAACCCGATCTAATTGGTCAACCGATTACCGATATGTAGAATATATATATATGCACATATTCTATATAGAATAATAGAAGTATAAGAACTTCCACACACACACACACACACACATATATATATATATATATATATATCTCTATATATATTATTATATTATATATATAAACACACACATATATAAATATATGTACATATATATATAAACACACACACACACACATATATATATCTCTATATATATATTATATATATAAACAAACACACACACATATATATATATATATATCTCTATATATATATCCTCTATATAAACACACACACACACACATATATATATATCTCTATATATATATATTATATATATAAACACTCACACATATATAAATATATATATATACATATATATAAACACACACACATATATAAATATATATATACATATATATAAACACACACACACACACACACATATATATATATATATATATATATATCTCTATATATATATTATATATATAAACACACACACATATATAAATATATATATATACATATATATAAACACACACACATATATAAATATATATACATATATATATAAACACACACACACACACACACACATATATATATATATATAAACACACACAAATATATATATCTATGTGTGTGTGTGTGTGTATATATTTATAAACACACACACACATAACTACAAATATATATATATATATATATAATATTTTACGGGCTTTTACGGGCCGGGCCTAGCGGGCCGGGCCGGGTTTTTGCGGGCTTTAGGCGGGCCGGCCCTCGGCCCACCAAGGCGGGCTTTTGCGGGTTTTTTGACGGGCCGGGCCGGGCTAAAAGCCCTCCGGGCCGGCGGGCCTCCATCGGCCCACTTGATCCGCGGGCTTTTTGATGAGGCCTAGTGGGTGGGCAGGGTCCTAATTGTTAGGCCTAACCTGACTTAGATATGAGAGTTGAGGGTGATTTTTCACTTTCTGCTCCCATTATAGCTTGAATTTTTCTTGTCGTAAAAAAACTAGTTGCTCTGTTGATTACTTTTATTCTTCTTCCCCGAGGGCTAGGTTTTTTTGTAATAATAAAAGTGCTCATCTCTTAAAAAGTGGGTGTATTAAGGGTATTGGGAGCTTGTTCTTATTTCTAGAATAGGTTTCTGTACTTTGTAAAATTAGTATTTTATCGACCTCCTAAGAATGGGTCATTTTTGTACTGCTTGCTGAATTTTAAAACTAGTTTGACATTTTTTATCTTCAAAAAGCTATTTAAGATCTTTTTATCTGATAAACTACATAGAGTTGTTGAGCATGTAACCCCTGACTTATCTAAGAGATTGTGATTGAATATTGCATGGTTTTTTATTTATATCATATAATAGCCTGCCTAATATAATTAACCCTCTAAGAAGCTATTGGGTACAGAACTTCAGCTGGATTAATTGATGAGTTTACTCGCGAGATCATTTGGAATTCATTGATCCAATAGCAACAGCAAAAGATTGCTAAGCAACTATGAGTTACTCTAAAATAAAAAATAAAAATTGTTCGACAAGCGTTTTGAGCATATAATATGTCGGTATACCGTCTTTATTTAAAATTGTGGTAAATTCAAAGATACGGGTAAAAAAACTATGATATGCTTGAAATTTTTTTTTAAAAAAATTGTATTTTCACCAAATACCTATAATAAATACAGCATCTCTTTAATATTTTGTTTTAATACATTTTCAATGATTTTAGTCGAGAAAAGAAATCAATTAAGTCGATATTTTTGTTATATATCATCGATAATTGAGTATATTGGATATGACAAACTATTGAATAACGTCTACAATAAGTTCCAGTTTAATCCAAGCTTAATAGTCTGTCGGCCAATGGGAAACCAAGCAGTGTCTCAATTATGAATCCCTCAATTATGAGTCCAACCTGCTGACAGATTTGTCACTGATGTGCCTCTCTCCGTATAAACTATAAAGACAGAAACATAATGAGGATCTGGATTTTCTCCTTGGCTTCCTCTAGTTCTTGTTTATCCTTAACTTCTACTCTCGTCCGTCATTTTCATTATCTGATGGTTAACATCGCTCCACATCAGCACTTTACATAACTAAATAATTAAATATTGTTTGTTTAATGCTAACGGCGTTTGTTTTCTGTTCTTTTCCGTCATCGACTCATCTTCCTTCACCATTGCTCTGTTCTTCCCCTTTCTCCCTTCTCAATGTTTGTCTGCTTTCTTCTTCCAGAAATTTCAATCTCCCCATCAACAAGAACACGGTAGCTATGGAGTTAAGAGATATTTCATATCTCCTTCATATCTTTCGTTCATACTTCAGATGGGTTTTCAATTTTTCATTTAATTTATGAAGGGGTACCGTATTTTCTAGGCTCTTTTTTTTTCCTTCTTTGCCGTGATTGGTTTCTTGTTGACAAAAGTTGAAATCTTTTCAGTTTATCTATTACTGAATTGCACGATCCCCAGGTGGAATTTTTCTTTTTTATTGTTATTGAGACTAACAAAAATATGGGTCTGACGTCTGAAGTTATTAGAATACGGGTTTGATGCAGTAAATCTAAAATCCAGGCTCGTACTAACCAATTTTTTTCAATGATTAGTAGTTGCACGACTTTTGTCAATCAAAGAAGAATTGTTTGATTCATTGAAATTTTTGTATTTGCTGTATCAAAGGCTATTGATAAGATAGCCGAAGAAGAACCCAGAAGAGCAGAGCAGGAGTTGCTGCCATTTGGGTCTATCAGAGAGCGAAATCCCAAACAGAAACCGAGCTTGTTCTTCATTCTTCATGGTCTTCAACCCCTTTTCTCACGGACCAAACTCAGTTTTGGGTATTGGGTACCCAGAAAACGCTCCAAGTTAATGAGAAAGGTGAGCTGTAATGGATTCAAAATTCAATGCGTGAAATTATTCATTATAGCTTTGCATGTTGATTTGTTCACCTTCCCAAACAAAAAGAGAGTGAAACAAAGCTGTATCAAAGGCTATGTCCACTTTTTCACATTGATTTTGCATCCATTCTTTCGTACCGTACCGATAAGAACCAAGAGAAACAAGATGAAAATGACAAGGGGAGGGTAACAAAAAGGTTGCAGTGGTCAAATTTGTATTTGCGTCTCTTGAAGTCCATAGCTGCCATGCTTCTTGATGCTGAGAACGACTCTATGATGAAAGAAAAAAAAGTATGAGAGAAACTGGGTTGGAAGAGACAGAATTCTAACAGTCTTCTAACGGAAAGAAGAGAACAAGGCGTCGGTTGGTTTTTCGTTTTTGTTTTAATCGATTATATTTGGTTATTTAAATGAGAAATGCTGATGTGGAGCGTTATTAACGGATCGACGGACGACATTAAAAGTCAATGAGAAATTAGTGGAGTCAAGGAGAGGATCCAGATCCAACACATGAATCATGAATAGTATTAGAGCCTGGACACATTCGACTTCCAGAATCTAATTCAAAGTTGTTAGTGGCCTCTCTAACAACTACTTGAGGTCTTGAGCTAGAGGATATATGAAACTAGGTCTGGCAACGTGCGGGTATGGTGTGGGTTCTTAACTGGCCGACTCGGTAAGAACTCGTTAGCTTAACGGATTTTGCAGGCCAAATCCGGCGGGTTTGCGTGTTTTCCGTTGGAACCCGTTAAGACTCGGCGAGCTAATGTCATAATGAAACTACTGTATCGAGGTTTTTTTAATCTCGATACATAATAGATATTTGAGTTGAGATAATATCAATGCAAGTCACGCTTCTTATTTTTTAACAATATCACTGTATAGATCAAAACTGCAATCGAACTAAAACAAATAGGCTAAGTACATGCACTACACATTAATTGTAGAGTTGTTTTCTTTTTTTTGGACGTGATAATTGTAGAGTTGTTTGGGTTTATGCATTTGTACTTTTTTTTTCAATGACTTATGCATTTGCATTTGCATTTGCACTTACACTTGCTGTACATGCACGTACTACACTATATATATATATATATATATATATATATATATATATAGTCGATCTGTTTTTTAAAGACCAACCCACAAGTTGTGCTCAGGTTTTCTGTTCGATTCTTTGAATCGGATGAGGAGTTGCTTAATACAAGTAGCTACTAAAGCAACAAATAAGTTGCACCAAAGCACAGTACATAGAGAGCCTGTATCCATGTCGTACAAAGTTACTATCTCGAATCCCTGGTGCTTCAATCATCTTTTCCTTTGTCTGCTGTTGAGCAAACTTAAAGGAACATAATAAATCAGAAACGATATTAATTAGATAGCTGATGAGCTAACTACGGTTGATCAGTAGCCGGTAGTGAGCCACAAAGTTGACCCACCTCTGCAGCCATATTCGATAACAACAAATGTAGTTTCTTGTCACCGGTCAGAATTTTGTCTGTGATAAAGTAATCTCAAGTTTACATTCAAAATCAATTAGCAAGTGTTTGAGGGGCTCTTTGGGTTCGTGCGTCTGCGGTGCAGTTGATTAGTCTGGCTTTCGCCGCAATGTCAGTGCAGGTGTCCTGACACTAGAATACCACTGCATGAGTGTGTGAGTTACTAACAGCTAACTACCCGATCAAACCAAAAAAAAAAAAAAAAAAAGGATTCGAATTTACTAACCACTAATCTTTAGGTTGTAATACCACCACCCAATAAACAACTGTCATGTCTGATAAATCATACTCATAACTAACCATGATTAACTTAATTATTAAAATAAAATAATAATAATAATAATAATAATAAAATTCTTATTTAATACTTTAATTATTCACTAAATCAACTAATAATAAAAGAGAGTAATTAAACAAAAGATATTAATTCTCTCATCTTCTTCACTGTCACTAGCCCAACAAAGTTGTAAACCTACAATGATTTCTTTCAACTTTAGAACCCAACAAAATCCTACATACCTAGAAAACCCAAATGGACATAAACTCTTCCTTGGCTTCTGTTTGCCACATAAACGAATAGAAAGCGATGCGAAAATGAAGGAGAGTAGTGATGGGTTTGTGAGGTCATATTAGATACAAACCCAGATCTCTTCCCTCCCAATTCTTAGAAACACACCAACAAACCCAGATCTCGTCCAACACTTTCCATCTTCCTCCCAACACACTAGTCCAACACGAGGCAACTAAGCAAATACTCCCAGCAAACTCAATTGCAGACCATCCTACCATCGATCTTCTTCTAACTTATTTTTACTTTTGGGCTTAATTTTCCATGAAGTTCAAAGCAATTTGAGAAATTGAAGTTTTATGAATTGTGGGCAAACAATTAGAGTTTGGGTTTTCGAGGTGCAAATTTTGTTGGAAAAGGCTAGGTATTATAGTATTAAGATTTTTTCTGTCACTTTGAGAAATTGATAATGAAAAAGTTTGCAGAACTCAAATGAAATTCCAAACCTGGGTTTTTTGGTCTGAAAGAGAGAGTATTTTGTATCTCTCTCTCTTTGTTAACATTAATTCAAAGTTGTGGTGCTATTTTTGCTATTGCATGTTACTGGGTTTCCTGGGTTTGAAGGGGAAGAGAGAGATGGGTCTGCCGAGTTTGAACTTTAAAGGGGAAGAGAAAGAGTATTGTCTCTTTGTTATTTCTCTTTCTTCATTAACCATTAATATTATTAATTTATTAATACTAATTCTAAAAACTTAACCATAGTTAGATTATGAGATACGTAGCAAATGTTTATGGAGTGGTGGTATCACCACTAACTAAATGTAGTAAGCAAATTTGATTCCGAATAGAGTGAGTCAAACCCTTATTTTCTTTTTCTAAAAAAAAAAAAAAACTCACAAGTAAAGATTTTCATTTTCCCACGCGGGATCTGTACTCTCAACAGCCAGCAACCCTAATCCCTGTGTGCATGCAGCCCCCCTCTATATTCTCGCCACGTCCATTTTCTATTCTCCTATTCCCCTGCATATTCCTCTGTACTTATATGTGTGTGTTGTTCGAAAAAACACAAGGACATTGATGTGAGCCTATTGTCCTTGTGCATCCTGGCGATCCATCAATGTTTGTACTGC
Source organism: Rosa chinensis (assembly GCF_002994745.2). Classification (NCBI taxonomy): domain Eukaryota; kingdom Viridiplantae; phylum Streptophyta; class Magnoliopsida; order Rosales; family Rosaceae; genus Rosa; species Rosa chinensis. The sequence continues at coordinate 65,511,635 of NC_037093.1, forward strand.
TGGATTCCCGAGTTTCATTAAATCTCTGAAGCATAATCCATGGTATTGGACTGTGGAGAAGGGTCTGCCACGTCACACGTTCTCCAGTCCAACGGGATCCAGTGCCCAACCACCGATTCCCCCTGGAATTGCGTTATGGTAAGTAAATTAGAAACCAAAAGTAACAGTACGTATGTCCATAATTCAGAGTATGTACTTTAGGGTAAATTTCGCAAACAGTACACCAAGTAAAGGCCACTAATAATTCTTATACACAAAGTTTCAAACCAAACATTTCGGTACACGAAATCTGAAACTTGACCCACTATCAGTACACGACGTCAATTTTTGATACCAAAATGCCCATTATGCTCTCAGTTTTTTTTTTTTTAATAATTTTTTTTTTCCTTCATTTTATCTCTTTCTTCTTCCTTCTTCCGAGCTCACTCCCTCGCTTCCGACGCCGCCTTCCTCACCTCGCATAACAGAAAAAAAAATGACTCGAGTCATTTATAAACGAAGGAAAAAAAAATAACAGAAAAAAAATTATTAAAAAAAAAAAAAGAACTGAGGGCATAATGGACATTTTGGTATAAGAATTATTAGTGGCCTTTACTTGATGTACTGTTTGCGAAATTTTCCCTATACTTTATTACATGTTATTTCCGAATTTCAGGTTTAGAGTTCCATTAACCATTAGTATAGTGCATAGTGAGAGTTTTTGATCACTCTGATCATCAAACAGTGGGAACAGTGAGGATTAGATTAATTCCAAGGAGAAAATATTATAGAGGATCAAGAGAAATACTTTTTGGTATAAAAACTAAAAATTAGAGACTACATATGCAGGGGAAATTGTAAAGAGTATAATTGGTAATGAAGGTAGCCAGGTTAGCAGCTCTGCTCGATACGCATCCAAAAGTGGGCGTGTTTAGTTAAAGTAGTCTTTAGACTCTGTTATAAGCCTCTCTGTTAGTATAACTTGAACCTCTCCATTATGTTAATCAGCTCAGCCTTGTATAACAACCATTTATAACAAAGATAGTAGATGTTCATCGTCTTTTCTTCTTCCTTCAGTTTGTTCTTGATTTCCTACAAATTTTCATCATCATCACTAAAAATGTTGTAGAAATTCCTTAACAATTAACTTATTAAGAACTAATTTAGGATATTTGTGTATAACGATATGAAAAATTATTAGAGAATCTTTATGGCAATTGACGTCGATAATGGACCATGAGACCTTCACTACCAATATATTGTTGGATAACAACGGAAGTGTAAATATTAAAAAACTAATTTGGGTAGGGAGATATGTGCATGAATGACACACAATATGGGAGATGTACAGTCCAAAGACATGTACAGAGCTCCTAGAGAGATATGGAGGAGACTATCAAAATACATGATAAAGGAATTCACTCTTACGATACTTCTACAAAATATTCCTCTACACCTTACTTAACTAGACTAGCCTACTTAAATAGACCTACAATAGACAATGCCATAAGTATAACAATTACAATGGACATAAGTATCAGACCGTTACAATAACCTTAAACCTTCCTAGCTCCTATAACCTATGAAGCACTAACTCTCACTATTATTCTCACCATTATTTTCACCATAACTCTCAACATAATTCTAAATTAATGCTATTTCCAACATTCTCCCTTAATTTAGAATTACTCTAACTTCAAGTTCTTCATCATGATTCTTGCCTTCACATCTTCATGGTCACCGTCAATGACTCAATCCCTTTCTTTCTTCTTTTCTTCAACTTGCTTCATTGTCTTTTTGACATGCATTGCCGTCATTCTTGTGCTTGTCTTCACACATTAGAAAATTGCCAAAATCTTCTTCACACAATACAAACACTTTGATCTGCTTGGCTTTAGTGACAGTTTTCTAGTCACTTCGGGTCTTGGGAGCTTTTCTTCCCTCACTACTTAGAGACTACTTAGAGAACTTTCTTCTCTCCTTTCTATGTGAGATTATTTCATACCTCACCAATAGTTTAAGGTCTTCATGCCTCATGGAACTTCCATGAACTCTGACTTGTCTTCGTCTTCACCAACTTTGGCCACTAGGGAGTACTTTTCTTTGGGACTTTCACCCAATCTTCGTCGCACCATTGTGCCTTAAGGGAGTCTTGTCAACTTCTTTGCACCATTGTGCCATCTTCATCTTAGGACTTCTACCACTTCCAGGGAGCATTTTCCTCTTGGCACTTTTGCACCTCTTTTTCATGGCACCATTTGTGTAATGCTTCATTCAGGGACTTATACCCTTCATTCTTTCTTTCAGGGACGTTAACCCTTCACCTTCTATTAGGGACGTTAACCCTATAATCCTTTAGGGACGTTAACCCTTCATCTTCATATTAGGACTTCTGCCACTTCCAGGGAGTATTTTCCTCTGGGCACCTTTGTACCTCTTTTTCGCGGCACCATTTGTGTCATGCTTCATTCAGGAACTTATACCCTTCATTCTTTCTTTCGGGGATGTTAATCATTCACCTTCTATTAGGGACGTTAACCCTATATTCCTTCACATCTTCTTTGAGGGATTTTAACCCTTTACCTTCTTTCAAGGACTTTTACCCTTTCACCGAGGAACACATTATCCTCTCTTTCTTCTTCTCCATCTATTTTTTTTCTCCCTCATTTTCTTCTTTCTTCTCCATATTTTTCACTACCTTATATTTTTCTTTCTTTGCTCATCTCTCTCTCCCTTTTTTTTCTTCTATTCCTCCCTTTTTTTTTTATTGTCCCTCATTTTGACTCCCTTTCTTTTCTTCTTCGCAATCTTCTCTTCTTCAATTTTTCTTCCTTCCTTTGCTCATCTTTCTCTCCTTTTTTTTCTTCTTTGCTGCCCTTCTCTTTCTCTCATTTTTCTTTCACCTTTTGCCCATCAGCAACAGTTGATACACCGCCGTTTTTTTTTCTCCACCACCTTGCAACATTAACATGAACAAGTCTTGGTATGACCAGTCACTCTAACTCTCTTCAACCTCTTTGCAACTTTTGAGTTTCAAGGTTGATCTTCATTGAGAATTTTGATTCTCAATTCTTTTAATAGTTTTGGAGCAAATATTTTACTCCAACTGTCTCACTGAGACACCATAACATCTTTCTCATCGCTCACAATCAGGACCTAAGCCAGCACACTTGATGCTGTAATACTCTTGCACGAACAATTTTTCTCCACACCCAAGAGATCGAGCCTTGGGCTCTGATACCACTTTGTTGGATAACAGGGGAAGCGTAAATACTGAAAAACTAATTTGGGTAGGGAGATAAATGCATGAATGACACACAATATGGGAGATGTATAGTCCAAAGACATGTACAGAGCTCAGAGAGATATGGAGGAGACTATCAAAATACCTGATAAAAGAATTCACTCTTACGATATCTCTACAAAATATTCCTCTACACCTTACTTAACTAGACCAGCCTACTTATATAGACCTACACTAGACAATGCCATAAGTATGACAATTACAACAGACATTAGTATTAGACTGTTACAATAACCTTAAACCTTCCTAGCTCCCATAACCTATGAAGCACTAACTCTCACTATTATTCTCACCATAATTCTCACCATTATTTTCATCATAACTCTCAACATAGTTCTAAATTAATGTTATTTCCAACATATATAGCTAGGCAAACTACGTCAGTCTGGAGAATAGCTGACTAGGTTTTAATTAACTGATTTGGATTCGGACTGGGTAAACTTGGAGAATTGCTGGAGGGTAGACTCATCAGCCCTGTAGTGGTTCTGAGTGAATCCGAGTAGCTTGGCCCAAGTGAAATCCGGGTATTTCCTTGTCCCTACTTCAGTAACAAGTTCCTCTGGAGGTTTCACCACCTTGTCATCCTTGGGGCACAAAAAGAATGCCAAAGATCTCCTCTCCTTTACTGCGTTCACACTCGCCCGATGCAGGCAGCTCTTGTACAATCCATTCGATAGTGCCTGTAACATGTCCGTACACATTGATTCGAGCGACCTCAAACACTAAATGGTTTATTAGTAAGTTCGTAAATTCAGATTAGGGCACCATTGCATGCATGCTGACATATATGAGAAAGTACATTATTAATTTCACATTTAAAAGAATTTTGTATTTATATTTAGATATTTCATTCTGAAAAATCTCCATTCATTCGTTATAATGTACATATTTTCTCCATTAATGGTTTTGAGCACCTATCCTTGCTTGCCAAGTACAATGAGACCGAGTAAAATCATTGTAATGTGATCCATTGATTTGGTACTCTTGAAAAGCTAGCTAGCTAATTTAGTAGTTTCTAGATCCATATAGCATAGTTCAACATGCAAAAACCTTATCTCGATCATCTTACACAATCTGGGGTCGGCCACTATCTAGCTAGTGATCTGGTATCTATCTCTTATAATATATATGGGCTGTCTCTCGACTCAAATATGTTGTTTAATTAAGGTTGGATTTGAGATTTTAATGTCTCTAGGCGAAATTTAAACGATTCCCTACTAATCATAATTTCAAATGACTATGAGTGGTACTAGTTATCTCATGTACTATCTAAAGTCTAGCTAGGTTAAGATATGTACCGTGAAGGTGTCACCAATGTTGATGACCAGAGCACCTTGAATAGGTCTCACAGATTGCCATTTGTTGTTGACAAACACTTCAAGCCCCCCAACTTGGTCTTGGTGAAGAATGGTTAGGGATGTTGGATCACAATGAGGACCAGTCCCAAGAGAAAGGCTTGGCTCTTGGCAAGTCGGATAGTAGTTGCACCTCATGATAGAGTGAGCATCCTCAAAGAATTCCTTGTAGTGCAACCGCTTCACTCCTAAGGTGATTGCCAGTAGCTCCATTATTGAAAGAGCCAAACTCTTCATTGCTTCACAGTATTTTTGATACACCTTCCTGCAAATTTAATTAAATTCGCAAAACCAATTTATTGCATGTACATGTATAATTTATTATTCATCGTGCCTTAAGAGCAAACATGTTGTCTAACTATGTACTAGCTGGACAGTGTGTGTATTATATTGTCTAATACAAGGCTGGACCTGTAAATGGATCGGGTTTAGAGTGGATCGACCTAAATCCGAATTTGTTTATTAACAATAAAATTCAAAACCCAATCCGATCCGATAATCTAGCTGATTGTTAATAACTCAGTCTAAATTCGTATCGAATGGATTAAAGGATACCCGGTTGACTAGTATGACTGTTATTATAATTAATAAATATTCTATTAAATAATAATATTAAATTTTTTTTTATCATGATACATTAATCCTTCGTAAAATTTCAATAAAATATTTTAATAAAATGAAGAGCATCACCCAATGTTGAATTAAATAACCAAAATACTCCTCAGAACAACACAACGCAGTAAGCAAAATATTGTATTTATAAAATAAAAAAAATTAAATAATCATAAAAACATACTGCATCATCAATAGATCATACCAACCTAAATATGTGTTTGGTCAGTTAAATAAACTGATTAACGGATCCGAACCATTTTCGAGATTAATAGATCAAATGTTCAATCCAAACCCGTTCAATAACCACGAATTTGGACCAAATCTAAATAAAAATCTGGTCCATTGACCGGTCTAAATACAACTATTTAAACACCCTGCAATTGTTGAACAATGGAAAAAAATTAACTGTTTATGACCATTCATATGCTATGTAGGTCTATTGCATGACTATTCATTTGAATGAAGTCAAATATAATTCGACAAATTACTATATCAGTTTGACAACATAAGATATCATAATAATTATTCTGTTTTGCAAAGAGAAGTAAATAAATTACTCAGTAATATAATTACTTGTATACCATATTACTTACCCAGTCTCTTTAAAACTATCCCCTAATTTGGACTTAAAGAAATCCGCCACAACTTTCTCCGAGCCATTGTCATGGAAGCCGAAAGACAATGTCTCCTTCCAGGGAAGTTTGGTGGAGAATCGGTCGGCATGGGAGCCGGAATAACCCCAAGGGCTACCGGGGACTCTCTTGACCCTCAACTTCTCGCTAACGGGGAGGTTAAAGAACTGATCCAAATGGTCGTCAGCGAGCTTGATGAGGCTGGTGTCCACACCGTGGTTGGTGACTTGGAAAAAGCCATGGCTTAAGCAAGAAGCCCTAATTAGCTTGGCAGCATTCTCGATTGCCACGCCGTCACCCTTGAAGAAGCCCTTGAGATCGATCAGCGGTTCATCGAGCTCTTCGTCAGCCGCCACTAAGTCGGCTTCTGGCCAAATGAAACCACTGGGAACACGGGTTTGCCGCTGCAAAAAGGAAGAGTCAATAGGGCCACGGTTGGTTTGTTGAGCATGGAGCTTTGATGGCGATGACAGAAGAATAGAGGCCATACTGGTAGAGAGTGAGAGAGAGAGAGAGAGGGAAGAAGACTATTGGGACGATTTAGAAAAGGACCAAGGGGAATTTGGTTAGATTTCATTCGGGAAGACTGCTGCTTTTATAGCCGGAAAAGAATAACTTTCCTATTATATTTTAGGACATACAGGAAATTACAGAGTTCTGTCCGGATTCCGCAGATTATTGTTCCAAAAAAAAAAAAAAATCTTTTGTAATGACAGCAAAATAAAAGACATTAATGTATTAATAGTATTTAACTTTTATATATTAAAAAATTATAAAATATAATTAATTAATATGGATAATATAGTAAATTGTAAAATTGAAAATAAATGAATAAAATTTAAAAAATTGTAGAAATCGGTTTATTTTTATTTTTATTATTATTATTTTTTTTTTTTTTTTTTAAGAAAACGGATTACTTATATGAAAGATTTTCCACTATCTTTAACTTCTCTTCACACACAGAATGGGTAGGCTCTACTAGTTTTTAAATTAAACGAATGGTAATTAATATTTCCTTTCAGTTATGTGGCATGGCAAAGGCTGTACAAATGAAATCGGTAGTCTTATACAGATAAATTTTGTACATGTTCTCCATACAAACTGTTAAACATGTAAGTTTTGTTATTTTCCTATCAAAATAATAGTATTCTTTGAACAAAATTATGTCGGAATTTTGATTTCGATTATTGTTTAATGAATTGTCAATCTTTTCTTTTTTTTTGAAAAGGATGAATTGTCAGTCTTTAATCATAATAGAAGAAAATCTATCACTAAGATAAGATAAATGACTCTAATATAAAGTTTCATTGAAAACTGCTCTTTAAATGTTTGGTAGGTGACATTTCATATGGACATTAATTAATGACTTAGAATATATATAAAGGATTTGAATTTTGAAAATAAGGCTACATTTCGTATGTGAAATCTATAAGGATTTGAATTTGGAACTTATGGCTAGATTAGGTAAAAAACAAAACCTTATACATCTATACAGGTGTACTTGAAATAAATTTCACTGTGCAACTCATCCAAAGAGAAATAGAAAGATACAACCTAGACATTAAGTAGTTCAACAAACCATCTAAATTGCTTATTAAACCACCCTCCTTCCCTCTATCTTATCTTCCCTCCCCTACTCCCTCCGTCCATCTAGCGCCATGGTGTGCGTTTGAGAGGCAAATATTTTCTGGGTTAAGATAGAATCACAGTCACTTCTTAGTTTGTTTGCTTTTTCACTTGTATTTGTTTTTTTTATTAATAATAGAAAATGAAGGGATGAGCGGTAGATTCTCGGGTATAATGGTTCTTTCCCTCTATGGGAGGGTAGGCGCCTCACACAAAGACCACTAACGAGGGCTAATATTACATAATCCTTTATATATTAAAAAAAATTGTTACTTTGTTTGCTTGATTCAAATGAATTTACAAAAAATTTGAAATGACTCATGTACTTATATTTTGTTTCAAAAGGTCACTCGTGCAAGTGATCGATTAAATACGACTCTCATCACGTATTTCATTCATACAAGTGTTGCTCCTCATTGTCGTGTTTTTAGGTTTTCATGTGGCTACCGCAAGTCTTACCCACGCTCATACTAATAATAAGTAAGTAATTTGTTTTTTGAATTAATGAGATCTTCTTCTTTTTTAAAAATAAAATAAAATAATATATTGGTATTATACCAAATGATAATAATATACTTGGTATCATGTAGGCAAGGGCGGAGTCATGGGTGGCTTGCCTGTGCTATAGCCCAAGTACGTAACATAATGAAACTTCTATATAGATTGTGGGGAGAATATCTCAAATGGTCACTCAACTTTTGCATGTTCGACACTTTGGTCATTCACTTTTTAAATATATCACTATGGTTACTCATCCTTTAACTCTGTTATTTGCTTTAGTCACTTCGTTAATTTTTTTCATTAAAAAAATATTATTTTTCACAATATCAATGATATTTTGGACTAATCAATTGTGAAAAACTGAGAAATTTGAATTGGAATGGATAGGAGAAGTGATTAAAGTGAGACAAAATGCTCACTCGGTGACTAAAGTGATTGACAGAGTCATAGTTGAGTGACCAAAGTGATATATTTAAAAGTTAAGTGACCAAAGTATTGAATGAGTTATAATTGATCGAATGATCATTTGTGAAATTGAGTTTCTTATATATTTACATATCATGGAGCTTTCTAGCCACCCGAGAGAACAATTCTGCTTCCGCCATTGCATGTAGGTGCAGCAAATTCAATACATCTATAGACATGGGATAAGAGGCAGGAAATACTAGTTGCACACCATATAATTAATTACACGGTTCTGCCTTTTTTCTTAATGTAACAACAAACTGTATATACCTGTATTTGATCAAAATTAAAAACTATACCAACTTGAATGCATAGAATCACAACTATAGTTTTGGATGAGATCGAACCTAGTTGAAATCAGGGCCGGCCAAAACATATATGTTCCTAACCAGGAAACGACACTTGCACGTACGCTTTAGGGTTATTAGTTTTTGCATGTTCAATGTATTAATTTATAATTGATCTTCAGCGCCTCTTGGCCGTTTATTTTGGATCTGTACACTGATCGAGTTCATATATAGATTAAGTAATCCAAGTGCTAATTGAAGTAGACACTTTCAGCTATTGGCCAATGGCTATGTAACTATCACACTCATAGCAGAGGATTATTCTTTAATTCATTGGCTTATCGTCTGTTAGCTCAATTCAGTGCTTACTGCACCACCAAACTCTTAATCATATCACTTCCCTTTCTCTGGGAAAGAAATTAAGTAAACTATTTGTTCGTATTATGATTTTGTGGGAAATTCTACGGTACCTGTATGTATGTGATACACTCATTTACAGATCTGACAACAATTTTTTTGTCATTGTGGTAAATAGAGTTATTTTTTGGGTAATTTTAGTTCTATTACAGGTAATTACTCCACTTACGATATTTTTACAAGTTTATGTACAAATTGTTGTTGATGTAGTAACTTGATTCAATTATATGTAAATGTGTAAAACAAATGTGATAACTTTGTTGTTAATGTTGTAAATTTGGCTCAACTAAATTGTAATTTTGGTTCAATTGGATGTAAATGAGTGTATGATAAATATCAAAATACTTTAGACAACCCCTGATTTCGTTCGGGATTAATCTTTATTTCTTTCTTTTTGTTAGGGACATGCAAAGGTAATCGAGGAGGTGTACGTTCGTACTAACAGCAAAGTCTTCAGTTTCGTTTTTTTTTTCTTCGGCCAATAATTCTTCTGTTTCCTGAACGAGGGCATCAGAGTATCGACACATGGAAGAACGATGTAAAAGATCGACCTAGGGCTACCTCCCTTTGCCGAACCATGTATGCATTTGTGTTTATTATATAGTCGAATAAGGTGCTGCAGTCTTGACCCATTTTATAGTTCAGTATTAATTAACCAATATAGTTGGAGAACTTATAAGTTATAACTCAACTACCAGTAGATAGATTCATAGATTATAAAAATAGATCTAATAATCATAGATGGAGAAAACTTCTCTCTCTCTCATAACATCTTAGGCTTTTGATATTTGGCTAGTGGAGAACAAAAGTTCGATTCTGTGGACGAAAAACAGAAGCCAGCTGGGTTCGTATGTAGCTCCATATATAAGAAAAATGGGGGTCGTTTTCAGATTCCTCGACGGGCAAGAACTGGATAGGAAAATTGACATGCGACCCCACGCCAGACCTAGATTTCCATAATCTCGTTTTGGTGTGAATGATTGGCCGACGTTTCTGAAAATTACAGTAGCCATCTGAAGCAATACGGAGTAGCTTTCCGAGGGAGGGCCATTTCTTCTATGGTTTTTAGTAAGGAAATGGCAAAAGGGCTCAGCAGAAAAACTAAGCACTTCTGGCCGACTGCCGACATGCGTATCCAACTTAGTCCTAGGACTGCTGCACGTGATCTCAGCCTTCCTATTCCAGCAATATGGTTGCCCTACCTGTCTTCTGGGTTTAACGCTTTTTGCCATTAATTCTTAATTAAACCTTATTAAGATGGGATTTGGGAGACATTATTGAGGAGGATTGCCACAAGATCCGGATAGAGTTTGGATTAAGCATAATCTAAGTATAAGTCAACCTGCTTAAAGCGCGTAATAGTATATGGACAACCAGTAGTCAACTCATATTTTAAGTTGGCCTGCAAGTTTTGAAGCTCCTTCAATTAGTTGTAGGATTACACTAACTGCAATCCTAGCCTACTCGGGAGAGTTTTCGGTACACGGCCTGAAAATACACTCACCGCTGAGATTGTACAGTTTTGAGTGATAAATAACGGACCCTACATATGGACGACTAAGATTGCATAGTTAGTGTATGTAGACTTGCATCGCCGTGTATAGAAGAATTTTCGAGCCTACTCATATTTTCACTCTCCATTAGGTCAAAGAATATCATATTAATATCTCTAAATGTCGCCAATAGATAATGGATTGGATTAGCCTAAGTTCAATCAGTTGGTTATGAAAAACTTCCAACTCAATGCAATTTGACAATTAGGCAAATTCTTGAAAACTAAATATGTATTTGATTTGTTAGATTATAGCATATTTGTATTTGATTGGACAATACAATCAACAATATTAAGTTAAAAAAAATACTTAGAGTATCTAAAATCTAAATACTAAAGTAAATCACTCAAATTATTGGATTCTTATTGAATTTAGGAATAAATTCAGTTTGCCCCCTCAAACTTTGGGGCAAATATTAGTTTGGTCCCTGACCTTTTTTTTTAATCATAATGGTCCTCTTACTTCTATTTTTCATCACAAGCCACCAAAATTCAAAAATGGCTTGAAACATGACGTCATAGGCTGAGCTGGACCAGACAGCAGGGTCCCCTTTTCTACTTTGTCCCCTCATTTTCGGGGAAATGTCCTAAAAACCCCTTATTAACGTTTTGACTCAATTACGGCTCCATTGCACAAGTCAAAGACCCGTAATCAAAAATCAAAAACTGAACTCCTTCACTCTCATCTCTTTCTCATCACGATCCTCTTCAAACACAACTGGAAACCTAGATCAAGAGATTATTGGATTATAAACACGACGTGTTGGCGACATGGCCGGGGCCCCGATTGATGAATGGATACCTCGAATCAAACCTAGAGGCAAGGAAATCTTCAATTACGGTGAGTTAGGGTTTTCAATTTCAATGAATTTATCTGTGTGAATTTTTGCAAGTGTTGTGGATTTGACGGTTTAGAAGCTGCCAATTTAGGGTTTTAGTTGTGGGTTATAAGAGATAGGGTTTAGAAGGTTCAGATTGTGGGGTTTCGAGATTTAGGGTTTTGTTTTGCTTTTGTTTTTTTAGGGTTTATCTGTTTCTGGTTTATATTCAATATTGAATAGAGCATGTGTTTGTTGTTGGGTAGCTCACATAAGGGATTTAACAAAAGGGATTTCAAGTGGTCCCATTGGAGAATTGAATTTTGTTTAGGGTTTTACTGTTTTAGTGGTTGGAACCGTTGTGAAATGGGTTGGTGGGTAAGGTTTAATCCTTTGTTTAAGCTGCCTTTTTCAGCTACCCTATTTATTGTTTAGGGCTTACTGATGTATGATGTTGGAACCCTGATGTGCTTTCAGTAGCATTATATTTGTTGTCATATGTTGCTCTGTTTGGCTACGGTATTGTGCTTACTGATTTTGTGTTCTTGTGTTGTAGTACACCGTGATTATTTTACAATCAAGGTATACCATGGTAGCTATATAGAGCATGAAGATGGGGTGTACATTGGTGGAATTGTAAGCTACTATGATAATGTTGACAAAGACAAAATGTCATTAACTGAGGTGGATGGCATGGTGAGAGGGATCAAGAACGAGTATGTGGGAACAAGGATTGATTACTGGTACTCTATTGGCAGTGAGGAAGATGCCATGTCTAAGCTAAATAATGACTCAGATTTCATCAAAATGTGTTGTATGGTGCCTGAAATCAGATTGGTTATTTTGTACCTAGACCACTTAGAGCTTGTCTCGAGTTATGAAAATTTGGATGATTTGTTCATGTATGAGGATCAGATACCTAATTGGGGATGCAGTCAAGCTGGATCATTTGAGATTGTAATAGAGGAGCTCCTTGATTCATCAAAGAAGCCAAAATCAGGGGTGAAGATTGAGGAGCTGCCTGATTCATCTACAAGGCAGGTTGAGGTGGTAAAGCTAGTGACAACACCATCAACAAGGTATAAAGTCTGTACAAACAGAAAGAAGGCCCTACCTGCTCTACCTGGTGTAAAGATCAGTGAGCCTGAAGATGAAGTTCCAACTCAAGCTAGCAGAGCTCCAACTGTTGACCCTGCTGATAAGGGGAAGAAGAAAGTGGAGTTAGAGTAACTAGTTGATGAAGATGAGAGTGAAGATGATGGGTGGTTTCAGGAAAAGCCAGAAGAGGAGGAAGCAGATGATGGTGAAGAAGGAGGTTGGGAAGCTTTTGATGAGGATGATGTAAATGATGATGATTACAATATGAGGAGTCTGCAGGGTATGGAGTGGATGATGATTTTCTTTTTGACTGGCTAATAGAAGCTGAGGTTGTGTCTAATTAAGGGGAAGGCCCGGCCTTCTGTGACAGGTAGAGCTTAGGAGAGTAATGAGGAAAGTTTTGAGAATGTAGAAGACAGTGAGACAATGTTTAGGGCAGAGGATTCACATGAGGAAAGGCTACGGCCAGAGTATAACTCTGATGATGATGGGGGTAAGGACAGATTCCCTGAGTTTACTCCTAAGGTTGATATGAGGGACCCACACTTCTGCAAGGGGCTGAAGTTTGCCACAGCAAATGTACTAAGAGCTGCCATAAGAGAGAGGGCCATTCAAAATGGTTAGGAAGCTATTTTTCTGAAGAATGATAGGCTGAGGATTATAGCCATTTGCAAGGCACCAAATTGTCCCTTTGAGTTGTTTGCATCAAAGATGCAGCATGAGGACAGCTTGATGATAAAGGCTTACAATAGAGAACACAATTGTCCAAGGATTCTTGATAATAGTATGGTAAAAACACCATACCTCACACAGAAGTTTGCTGAGCAAATCAAGCTCAATCGTGGTATATCAACAAGTATAATATTTGCAACTCCTTTCTTTTCAATTCTTATTGGCCTACTGCTTGTGTTAACAGTTTGTAATGTGTTCCTTTTTATACTTGTTTGTTGCCACAGAGTCTCTTGCACATACAATGGCAGCTGGTGTGAGAGCCAGAGTCTCATTTCAAGAAGGCTGCATTGAGTCTGCTTGAGAAGAGCATGAAGGAGCAATATATGCCCGGGTACAAGATTATGCACAGGAGCTGAAAGGTTGATTCAAACACCATAGTTGATATCAAGTGTGATTTCAACAACCCTGGTCAGCTTCATGTGTTTAAGAGAATGTACATTTATTTAGGAGTTCAGAGCTGGATGCATGACCATTTTGGGGCTAGATGGTTGCCACTTGAAGAGTGCTTATGGTGGTCAACTATTGTCAGCAGTGGGTTTGGATCCAAACAACAACTTGGGTGGTAGCTTATGCTATGGTTGAGATGGAGAGTAAGGATTCATGGGATTGGTTTTTGAGTTTATTGGTGAAGGATTTGGATATTACAGGAGAAGGCAATGGTTGGACTTTCATATCAGATAAACAAAAGGAACTGCTACCTGCATGTGAAGTTGTGGTGCCACTTGCAGAACATAGGTTATGTGTTAGACACTTGTGGACCAATTTCAATAAGTTGTTTCCTGGAAAAGTTTTCAAGGATCAAGTTTGGGCAATTGCCAAAGCAACAACCATGGCCTATTACACCAAAGAGCTAGTTCTGATGAAGTGAATGGAACCCAAAGCTTATGACTGGTTAACAGGTATGATATATTGTAAGCCACATGTGTTTATGATGATGATATCCTAAGTTTAATTATGGTCTTGTATTTCATTTTGTAGATCCTTTGAGACCACCTAAACACTGGTGTAGAGCTCATTTTAGCACCACCCTGAAATGTGATGTTTTTTTCAATAATTTGTGTGAAAATTTCAATGCTTTCCTTTTACTTGCTTGAAGCAAGGTTGTGATTTCATGCTTTGAAGATATTAGAGTCAGGATGATGAAGAGGATTGCTAAGAGAAGAGACAAGATGATCAAATTTTTGGACCCTATTTGTCCTAAACCTAGAGAACTCCTAGAGAAGAACAATGTCAAATCTGCAACAAATTGCATACCATATGGATCTAGCAGCCCCCAGATTGAGGTAGAAAGCTGTGGAGAATCTAAGCATGTGGTTGACCTGACCAGGAGGACATGTTCATGTAGGAGATGGGATCTCACAGGCATACCATGCAAGCATGTTATCAACTTCATGAGACAAAGTCTAGAAGACTATCTGGATGCTTGCTACCTCACCATGACCTACATGGTTGTTTACTCTAACACAGTAAAGCCAGTGAATGGTATGGACTTATGGATCCCTAGTGATGAACCTAAAATCCTCCCACCTTAGTACAATAGACAGCCTGGTAGGCCAAGAACCAAAAGGATCAAAGATACATCTAAAAAGGAGTCTGAGGGTCCAAAGCTTGGCAGGGTTCAAAAGAGTTTGAAGTGTAGCAACTATGGCATACTGGGTCATAATATGAAGACATGTCATAGGCACCTTCCACCCAAAGAAAAGGCAGCTAAGAGGAGGAAACTGAACACAGGAGAGGCATCATCAACTCATACTCAAACTCAGGTATTTTTCACAGTTTGGTTATTAGAGGAACTTGCAGATGATATAGCTATGGCCACTGACCACATTACTTGCTGTAGTCCAACGGTAGCAAAAAGCAGCCAAAGACTAAAAATGAGCTTAGAGAAATAGCTAAGAGAATAGCTGAACAACAGAAGGTAAACTGATGCAACTAGTTGTTTTATTATATTTGGTTATTGTTTGGTTCTCTAAGTTATTTTTTGTCTCATTATTGTAGGAAAAGAGGGATAAAAAGAAGGCAGCAGCATGGGCATCAAAGGCATCAACAACTACAGCTGCTTCAAGCAAGGGCAGACCTTCAAAAGCTCCTTCAAGCAAGGGTAGACCAGCTGCTTCTTCATAGGCTTCATCAAGGTCATTTGCAAGGATCTGGGAAAATGCAAACAATGGTGGAAAATAGAGCAGGAGTTGTATGGGCTTAGCAACCAAGATCAGGTTATGATTTAGAGATGCATGTTGCAATTTTTTGTGTAACCTTGTGCTGTGCCATAAGGTTGCTAGGTCTAATCTTTTGTTTAGATGATTGGACTTATGATTATGTGCAACTCGATCCAAGCTGTATTTTTTGTTGGTTTGGATGAAAACACTTTGATGCATCTATTTGGTTGCTACAACAATTTTTGGTAATTTATGCACTCCATTTTATGCTCAGTTTCAGGTTTTTATGGCCAATTTCTAGTCTTGTTTATGTTTTGGTAATTTTCTACTCTTGTTCATGTTTTGGTAATTTTTTGGTAGTGTTCTGGTCATGTTCAGGCTTTGCTGTTAAGCATGTTAATTTAGAGGTTTAGAGCAGATTTTGGAACCCTTTTGTGGTTAAAAAGGTATTAGATCCTTTCAAAAAAAAAAAAAAAGGTATTAGATTACGTCATTTAAATTTTGGAGGCAAAATATTGAAAATGTCCCTTCTGCCCTTTTAGGGGTGATTAAATCTGACAAGTGGGCCTTTGCTATCTTGTCTAGATCAACCCGTGATGTCACATTTCGAGCTATTTTTGAATTATGGAGGCTCGTGATGAAAAATAGAAGTAAGAGAACCATCATGATTAAAAAAAATGTCAGAGACCAAACTGATGTTTGTCCTAAAATTTGAGGAAGCAAACTGAATTTAGTCCTCCTTAAATTTATATCAAAATTTGGTCAGTTCACAAGTAATGTAGAATGACGGTGCGGTCCAGACCAGTGATCATGAATTTGGTGATCTAATTCAATCTTTTAGGGTTTAGGCCCTGCCCTCCACCAAAAATAGCTTGGGCCAGCATCTTCCACTATTGGGCCCATAAACAAGACAATGAAGGCCCAAGGTGTAGAGCAAAGAGGATTGAGTTTGTCATTTATCATTCACACATCAATTTGATTTTTAAGCAATAAAACATCAAAATTCAAACATTTGTTGCAAGAACACCATCATAAGATACAATAGAATATACGGCGAGTACAACCCAAGAAATCAAACCAAACAAATATACAGGAGGGTTTAATCCATTCAAACCAATGCTAAACCCATAATTAATGAAGGAAATCAAAACTTGTCTATCACACTGAACAAGAAATTCTACAAGAAAATAAAACAATCCAAAGAGATTAGAGGGTTATCAATGTCCTCAGTAACAGACTCCATGTAATGGTCATGAGCCAGAGCTTCTCTAACAGCAACTTCATCGATTTTGGAACTGATCCTGTGAATCCTTGTCTGTGTCTCTCTCGCAGGACTCTTCAAACAAGGCCGAGCCATTAACCCACTTGGGTTGTTGTTCGGACTAGCCGGCCTAAGATTTGAGCCCTTTTTTGGCGGGTTGGCCATTACTGTTCCCCTGTTCTTCTCTGAAACATTGAACCTTCTACTCGGAGACGGTGACCTCAAGCTTCTAGAATATGCAGAGATCACGGGCTTCTCGGGCTCTTTACGGAAGCTCTTCTGTCGCTTCAGAGTTGGTGAAGTACTTGTCCGGACTCTCTTCTGCGGCGTCGTTTTAGTACACCCATTTCCTCTGTTTATTGGGCTCGGCTGCTGCTGTTTTTTCAACGTTGCCGCTGCAACTGGTTTTTGTGCTTCCTTGATTGAAGCAATGCGAGATATATGCTGGTTTTCTTTGTAGCAAGACCACAAGAACTCGTTCGAAAATGATCTGTCGATCTTTGAACTGCTCGAAACTGAAGAAGCGCTGCTTGACAAGGTTGAGCTCGATGAGCTGATGGTGGAGTTAGAATTAGTAGTACTACTAGTAGTGGTGGTGGGGCAATAACTGAAGGAAGAAGCTGAGGAAGTGGAATTTGAAGGAGAAGAAGGAAAGGGTGAGATCTTGTTTGAATGGTGAGAAGGAATTGGAGTGGTAGGTTTAGGAGGTTGGGTCGAGATTACCAGTTTGTCTTGGACATGATTGCAGAATTGATCATCTTCTTCGACTTGGAAGTGGTTTTTGGGACTGCATTTGCTTATGCAAGAACCCATATTTTTGCTGGGTTTTGATTTTGGTCGTCTTGTAGGAAATTGATGTGGTAACATATATGGGTGACCTGATACAGTGCAAGTTCTATTTTCAAGTGAAAAACAGAGGGAAAGGGGTGTGTGTGTGGCTTTTGCTTTTGCTCTTTTTCTTTTCAGACATTTGAATTTGGTTGCCGGGTATGAAATCCGTTGGGCAACGGTTGGTTAGAAGTAGAATATGGTGGCTACTTTTCAAGATTTCATCATATCTATATGCCTCTCTAGTCTCCACTTTCTAGAATGAGATTGCAGACACAAAATTGTATCCGACTTCACATTCTGTTTAATTCCTTAGTTAAGGTTACTTGGGCTAGGGCATATGGAAATGGTTATCCGTCCAATTTTTGGGTCAGATTAACCCGCTGTTTCATAATTCTTTAAAAATATCCTAGGCAGACCGCTTTACCAATTGGTCCGCCAGCCAATATGAAGAGCCAAAATCTCTACTTCAAATACCACTTGAGTTTTTTTTCTTCCAAAAATACCCTTAATCTTGCCGCATGTCATTTGTTTATTGGACAGTGGTGCAAATGAGTGGTGGAGATCTAATCCAAGATCTTCGCCATTTGAGATCTCCTCGCTAAAGATTGAAAATATCGAAGAGAAGCACATCCTTAGACTCGATCCGCCAAACAAAGAAGATCCAACAAACTCTTAGGCCAGAATGAAAAAATTGTCAATATTAAAGGTTAAATGGTTTGATCCGATCCAATGTTTTAACAAGAAAAAATCACTCACTAACATATAGTTATTCCAACTTTTTAGGTGAGGAAGGAATGTAAAGAAAAACTTTGGAGTCAAAGAAATAAATATATAAAAATTTGGCTAAAATTATTTAGAAATATCAAGCTCCGACTTATAACTCATGGCTTTAAGGGATGTAAAGAAAAGACTTAAAAATCAAAGAGATAAGAAGCAAGCGATGAAAGTATTTACATTGAATTAACTAGATCAATTCCAAAAGAAATCAGATCGATCCATCAGTACAACCTGGTCTCTTTAAGCTCGTCCCCACTTTCTAGCTTCACTATAGATTTATTCTTCAAGTACTACAACACAAAAGATGCCAGTCTTCAAACACATATTTACACAAGATCACAACCACATATCTAGATATGCAACATGGCTTGATTGCTTCATGAGTCATGACAATCGATGAGAATATATAAACAGGAAGCAGATCGCTGGAAAATGGTCTGGCTAGCTATTACCAAACACGATCTTCTTAATAATAGCTCCTCTGGGGGGCACAGGATGTCTTCCACCTTGACCTTGGGGATTACCACTACTTGTGCCTCCACCGCCGCCGACGCCGTCGTTTCCACTCATCTTCAGGCCGCTCAACTCAACCACTACTCTCCAGCCAGTTAGGCTAGCTGGCTTGGTATGTGTGTTTTCTGTATATGGGGGATGAATGAACCAGTCGATCGATATCTCTCGCAGACAGATAAAAAGCGAAAAACCCACGCGTGGAGACAAAAGTCGCAAAATGCACGTCCCCACAGGGCCACAGCTTTCTTGAGCTAGGGCTCACATATGTAATATTATTATGGGCAACACATTCACCTGCGTCTAATTGCATGGTTCTGTTGCTTCTGTTTTTCATCAACACCACTAATCCTTTGAGCAATCTGATATGATAATTGGATATCCGCAATCACAGAGGGATGATCTCGCTGACGTATAAGGTGTATGCGTCACGTAATTCTGGGATTGTTGGTTTTGTCGACAGAGAAAAGGTTGAGACCTGGGGAGGTCTTATCCTCAAACTATCTATATATATATTTGGGACCAGCAGACAAAGGCACGAGGCGGATTTAATCAAGAAAAACAAAAACCAACTGATATTTTGTTTTGATATCACTGCAAGTGACGCCAAATTCTGGATGTGGATAGGAATGGTTGAATGGTTTTGAACTTTTGATGGGCCTCCATTGCCAAGCATCCAAACAGTGGTAGATCAATAACAAGCCTGCCCACAAGCCCAAACTGAAAATGCCCAGTCCATCAGTACTCGATTTTGTTTGAAGGGTCCTTGACCCAAAACCCCAAAATGAGGGAAAATTATCCCACTTACCCCAGCAAAAGATTTTTGTTCTCACTTGCCCATTTTAACATAAAATGACCATTTTGCCCTCAATCCAATTAAAATATTACAACCTGCCACTGCGTCCACTCTCTCTCTCTCTCTCCAGCGCGACCCCATCGCAGTCTCTCTCTCTCTCTCTCTCTCTCTCTCTCTCTCTCTCTCTCTCTCTCTCTCTCTCTCTCTCTCGATCCTTGTTCACGCCGGCGTCCATGCCGCACCGGATCTCGTCGGCGCTAAGTCGCCTGGGCTGGGTCGATTTTGCCTGCACAGTTCAGATCCTGGTCAGCTCGTCGGCGGTAAGGAAGCGATTTGAAGCTACGTGGTAGCCGGAGTCGAACGAAGAGAAACGCCGGAGTCGGAGGTTTGGTAGGTTCGCGGCGGCCGGAGTCGAGGAGCGACGACGAAGCTATTTGAAGACCTGGTACGCGATCTCGGAGTCATAGATCCGAAGCACCGGTGCCGGCTTTTGACTTGGGTGCCCAGCCGGAACTCTAACTCTCCTCCAGAAAGCTCTGGATCTGGACCTTCCTTTTATTCTTTGTCGGAGACGAAGACCGGATCCCTCTGCAGTTTTTTTTTGCCGTCTAAGATCGACCATTTCTTCCTTCTTCTTTTTTTTTTGGACGACGTCCTTTTTTTTTTGGGACATTTTTTTTTTTTAATAAATAACATGAGGCAGGAGGCCTATAATCAAAGAAAAAAAAAAGTTTTATTTGGGGGCAATATACGTCTATTGCCTTCCAATAGACATGCAATAGACGTCTATTGGGGGGTAATAGACGTTTTGAATTGATGTAATCTCCTTATTTTTTTTTTCTGTAATCAAAGTTTTATTTGTCTAAATTTAGGGAGATTAGTTCTCATTTTAGCAACTGAAAGTCCTATTGGGGGCAATAGACTTCTATTGGGGAGCAATACACAGCTGATAGTTGTCTATTAGGGGGCAATAGACGTCTATTGGGGGGCAATAGATGTTTATTGCCCCTCTATTAGGGGGCAATAGATGTTTTGAATTGATATAATATCCTCTTTTTTTTCTTTAATTAAAGTTTTATTTGTGTAGTTTTAGGAAGATTAATTACCATTTCGATAATCTAAAAGTCTATTGGGGGGCAATAGACGTCTACTGGGGGGCAATACATGGCTGATAGTCATCTATTAAGGGGCAATAGACGTCTATTGCCCCTCTATTAGGGCAACTCCAACCATAGGCTCTATTTGGGGGTGCTATTCTCATTTTAGCACCCCCTTGTTGCACTATTCATATATGACTTAATTCTCATCTCCAACAATGAGGTGCTATATGGGTGCTATTTTCACTATTCTTAATTAAATATAATATGAGTGTAATGTTGATGAATATTATATTAAAAGTATGTTAATATAGTTAAATAAGGTAAACAATTGTGAAGGAGATGGAGGATATTTGGTGTGAGGAAATAGAAAAGAATGGGTTGATATTTATAGAATTTTTCACAATTTACTGTTCCAATAGGTATATATTTGTTTTTCCCTCAATTTTCTGGTATTTTTTTTAAAAAATTTGGAACAAAATAGAAATAATAACCCTTGATTTAATAAGAGTCATTGATCACTTTTTTTCCTCAAATTTGAGCCGTCAGATTAAATAAGGTCAATTTGAGTAAAAGCAAATAATAACTCATTTGCTGGGCCCTATGAACAGTATCCGAGTCTTGGTCTTGGAAAAGTCTCAAATATGAGACTTGGGATGAGCCCAAGTCCTATAATTTTAGGACCAACTCCTCCTAAAAAGCATTGTTGGAGATGAAAAGTCTTATAATTCAACAAAATCTAGTTTTGAACCCTATGGTTGGAGTTGCCCTTAGGGGGCAATAGATGTCTATTGGGGGCAAAAAAAATTTCCGGTGGGTGGCAGCCGGTGACGGGAATCCAGCGGCAGGTGACCGGATTCCGGCGACCGGTGACGAGCTCCGGCGAAGTCTCCTATGATTTCTCTCTTTTCCATTTTCTCTATCTCTCTCTCTAAGTAACAAAAGGGTGAGGGGTAAAATGGTATTAAAAAAATTAAAAACAAAAAAAAATCTTAATGGGGTATTAGGGAAGACTCCCTTAGAGTGTATTGGGTAAGAGAGAATTAAAAAAACTTAATCGGGTAAGTGGGAAAAAAATCCCTAGAAATGGGGTAAATGGACAAAACCTCTTGTTTGAATTTACTTTAACTCAAGAGTATCAACTATGTTAGCGGACCTGATTTTGTCTATGATTTGGGGCAGCCGTCACATGGTGTCCTAGCTGGTCGATCATTTCCTTTTGAATCATTTCTATTCCATATGGCAGGACAGGAGTAACGAGTGGCAGTAGTACTGAATTTTTATGGGGCAAGGAGAAAGACCATGGTCCGTAGATTCAGACGACTTAAAAAGATTCTGGGGATCAGGAATTGGGTTATGGTATTGTCAGGGTCACTCCTCTATCCCATAATAGCTGTGCCCTATTCCTCCTATAGCTTGATTAGCTTCATCACTGATGACCAGCAAGTGTCTGAGCAGCTTTTTAGTTTAGAGGGTAGAGAGGAATCATAGAATCATGGTTTGGAATTTCCAAGGTACCAAGGCCCTGCTGAATTCATCTCAACGATCTGATTGCTGATTTGCTTGTTAATTTTTTTTTCGAAACTATAAATCACGGCAAAATAATGAACTTTTGTTTAAAGAAAATAATATCAAGAGAGTGACTAACAATTTTTCAACAATATTAACGATAACAAAAATTAAGATAGTTTTGTTTAGTTTCAATTACAAAAATTATAACATTTTGTTTTGGTTGATTAATTTCGAGAGTTCAGAGTTTATCATTTAATCATTTATACACCGAGCCGTGGCTTGAGAATAAGGTCAAGTTTGAAATCAGGGGATTGTCAAGACTGGTACACTGTTGAGATCATTGTTTGCCGGATTGCTCTGGCAGTGAAGGGGAAAAAAAAATAACAAATTACATATAAGTTATTGATAAAAGATGACTTAACAAATACATCATCTAAAGATTAAATTAAACATATAATGACTAAATCTTAAAAATAAGGACAATGTGTTATCCACTTGCCACATGTCATGAGTTCATTTATCTTTTTACCCTTAACTACTTCTTTTGACTTCGAATCCCTTTATAATGATTAAATATTATAAATAAGAACAATCTGCTCTCCACTTGCCACATGTCATGAGTTAATTTACTTTTTTACCCTTAACTACTTTTTTTGACTTTTTTTGTTTTTGACTTCTAATTCTTTTATGTTACTTTTTTTTTTTTAGAATAATCCATTTATATTACTTTTTTTCGTAACTTAGTTTTATCGATATTTTAAACCCTCCAAAATATCTTCAAAACTAGTTTTAGATACGAATATTTACCACATATATCAAAACTTCCATCAAATTTTCTAAATTTTAATTTAAGCAAAATACCATTGAAATTTCCACAATTTTGAAGTAGCAAAATTTTATAAACTTCGTCTCACTAGTACGTTTCCCAACACAAATCCCCTCTTCCGATAATGCACTCATCATCGCGTAATCCTGCTACTGCACTTGTACTCGTGTTCTGCTACTGCACTTGTCATTGCCTAATCTTGCTACTGCATTCGCTGCACTCATACTCGTCCAGTTCTGCTACTGCCCTCGTACTCGTGTTCTGCTACTGCACTCGTCATCACTTAATCCTGCTACTACACTCGTCCAATCCTGCTACTGCACTCGCTGCAGTCATGCTCATCCAGTTTTGCTACTGCACTCGTTACACTCATACTTGCAGTATTAATGAACAAGAAATCTTAAGACTTGATAACTATGTACATATACATCATACGCAGAATTAACCTTCCAAAACCTATTAGAGATTTCATTTTCATGACACTAAATAACCGCCTTGAAGTTGAAATGCCCAATTAATAGCATCTAGTAAGCAATCCCTGCACTCAAAATTGATAATTATCCAGATCGATCAATTAATCAATCAATGCATTATACTATAGTTACTGAATCATCATTGCAACATAGTATACAATCCTTACAAACAAACAAATTCCAAAAAAAAAAAAAAAACGCAATTGCATTTGAGGGTAAAATCGGAAAACTCACTTCTTATGCTGGCGGCCTCACTTGGGACCCCAGCCTTCAAGCTTGGTGACGGGGCACCCACACCGTGCTCGAAAAATCAAGACGGCAAAGCCATTGTGCGGAGCCATCTTCCGGAGCTCGGACCGGAGAGACTCATAATCTGGATTGGCGTCACTCCCGCCCTTCTAGGGCAACTTATCAATCTCCTTAGACCCAGTCTTGACACACTCCTCCGTCTGCAGCTGCAAATTGAATTCCATGGCCTTCTTCAAGCCCTTGCAGTCGTGGAGGTCGCACTTGGGCAATCGGGCACCGCAGCAGAACTCGACGAAGATAAGGGCGGCGAAGAAGAAGAAGAAGAGGAAGCCGAGGAGGTAGGGGATCGGGAGGAACAACATAATCACATGGCGGAGGCTCCCTGATGTCCTCGTTGGAAACGCCATAGTTTGGATTAGAGATGTAGAGCTTGGTTCCAATTTCGATGGCGCAGGCTCTGCTAGCCGGGGCTGCATAGGCGGCTCCCTGATCCAAGAACATGTCATGCTGCCACTGGACTCTGGGGCCTGAATCCCCAAATCATTCATGAATATTCATTCTTGTTGTATTGTTTTAATTCGTACAAGGCAAAATCGGAGCAGGAAGCAAGAGATCTACTGCTTTACCTTGGTGGCGCTAGCGCCATAGGGCGTCGCACGATTTCAGGCACGATTGGGCAAGCAGCGGGTGGGTCTGGGAAGCAGAGGCAGCTCGGGCGGCTTTGGGTTTTCGTTTAGGGGTGTTGGTATTGGGTCAGCGGCATATACGTAAATATTTCATCAAATTGAGTATTTTGGTCATTCTGCATTAAATTTGGGGGTCAGGTTTGCATCATTTGACTTTTGGGCTTGGACTCATGTCCTAATTTGTATAATTCTTTTGGCAAGTGGGTTTTATGTGTTTATATCTTTGGTCATATGCTACTATATAATTTTCTTTAAAAAAAAACATTGAATAGGCTCGAGGACGTTTTTTCGAAAAGTGCTTCTCTTGTAAAGCACTTAGCTCTTCTAAAGATTCCAACTTTTCCGGTCACATCTTACTTTTCCTCTTGTCTTTTTACTGCCTCCGGGGGATCCCCCCTCACTTTAAAACCAAAGACAAATACTCAAAACAACCCCCTCATCCCTCTCCAAAGCCTATTGGTGATTCTCTCTCCAAAGCCTATTGGTGATTCTCTCTCATATTTTCAAATCAACAGAATCTTTCCACTCTCTCTCTCTCTCTCTCTCTCTCTCTCCAGTGAGAGAGAATAAACACTAGCTCTGGGCCTTCTCTCTCTCACAAGTCAAGTAGTCATGAAGTGACCAAGCCTTTCCAAGAATCAAATTGCACAAACCCATGCCATGCATTGGCTAGATTACATTCTGGGTGAACCAAAGCTTTGCTCTTTGTGTATTTCAATGCCAGTTCTGTTCTGAAAGGAAAACACAGGTTTAGTCTAGCTACCAGGTATTCGACAAAATGTCTAGGCCATATGCTGGGCAACCTCCATCACCACCACCACCACAAGCCTTTGTGCTACAGGGCAGCGACGCCAGCACTTACTCCCCCCACGGCTCGATTGGTGCAGTGGTTGGTGTGCTTGTAATGGTCGTAATTCTCGCCGTAGTTGCTGTCGTAATCGGACGGCTCTGCTCCGGCAAGACTATCATGGGCTACGGCCATTTCGATATGGAGAGCTGGGCCGAGACCAAATGCTCATCTTGCATTGATGGAAGGATCAGTGTCTCACTTCCCAGGCCCAATGTGTCAACAGCAACATCACCAGCCCAACAATCTGACCAATATGATGCTCAAACATCAGCACCTACTGCAAATGCTTAACTTCTAGCTAGCTAGCTTCTGGGTTTTCGATTCAATATCGTAGGGCAAATTGATCTTTTCCGTTATTTGTTTTTTGATGTTTTGGTGTCCTTTTGCATTTGCAAGACTCAGTCTTTGAATTTTTGAATTGCCTAGCTAGCTGATTAGCTCTTCAGCTGTATTTTACACATAAGTTCATGGCAGTTGCTACATTTGCTTGATCATTGACCAAGTCAGGTGCTATGTTACATCAATTTAAGCCACTGAAAAGGAAAGGGCAATGTCTTTAGCTCTTAGATTAAGTGAAGAATAGGTGGAACTGGTAGCGATCTTCAGCCTGGTTTTGGTTTGATTAATGAACTTCTTCTTGTTCTTCTGCAATTCAATTCTTAGACTTGTGAGTTGCTGTGGCATTAATGCAATGTGTGTATGGACCATGGGATGAGTAGTACTAGAGTTGTATGCTTTTGCAGAAGCAGCAACAAAATCAAATCATATATTCCCATCTTGGGCTGATAATGATAGGTACTAGACCTTGTTAAGTTTATAATGGCTATATGGCCAGTGGGTTTTTGGTATATTTTTTGAATTTCTAGTCCTTTTCACAGCAATTCAATGACATTATGTTCTGGCAATTACAGTATCTCAATGGCAGCTACTAACAATTTTCCAGCTGCCAGCTAGCTGGCCTAGCCTGCTTCCGTATACAGAGCTTCTGAAGCCACGAAGCATTACTCTGCAATTTTGCATTAGTTGGTCAATAATGTTAGATGCCCAAAGGCTGAAAGAAACAAAAATTGTCACATCAGGATATGGCAATAATGTAGTAATGCAATGTTTATGCATATGGAAAGATCTTGGATCCAGCAATCCAGCATTAGGACCAAAAAATTGGTCAGACTCACCAGTAGAAACATGACATTTGGGATGGCTTGGGTTCAGCCTAGCCTAGCCTGCTTCCATATACAGAACTACTGAAACCACGAAGCATTACTGTGCAATTTTGCATTTATTGGTCAATAATGTTAAATGCCCAAAGGCTGATGGAATCAAAAATTGTCACCTGATATGGCAATAATGTTGTAATGCTATGTTTACGTCAGGCTCGTAGTTGGCCGAGCCGAAAGGAGCAGATTTTGGATCCGGCGGTCAAGCTCACTAGTAGAAACATGACATTTTCGATAACTTGGTTTATTATGATTTGTTGGTCAGATAATCGTACCTAAAATATACTTGGCCGAAAGGGTTTCACAAGAAAACCATATAGGATATTTGAAAGGTTAAGGCTTAGAATTTCTCATATTATCATGGTCGTAATCATTAATTGTCATTATTATAGATTGTCTTTTGCAAAAACTTAATCAAATTCAAAATCGATATCCAAAGAAAAATTTTCAAAATCGATAAGTATTGAATGAACATAGTGAGAATCGAACTGAAGCTAAAACCTTCTAGTTGTTGAGTCATGAGTGCATATGTTGAGGTGTTTTTAGAATATGAATGGTTTTTGGATCTAGTTGGATTGATCTTTTGTAGAAATGTAAAGGTGTTTTAGAATATGAATGGTCTTTATCAAGCTTTGTCATGCAAATCAAAGCGATCGATAGAGCAAATGGCGTTCTTCCTTCTCCGATCTCTCTAGGTCGCTCTACTTCTCCATTTTCTCTGAACCGCACTTCCTGTAAATTTTCTACAAGCCTGCAAACTGAGAAAAGGAAAATGGCGATGGTTGACCGTTGAATCCTCGTGTTAACGAACCCACACTTAAATATATTCCGTTGCCTTACGATGACCTTTTGAACCCTTAATGCGCCTGTAATTATAGCCACTGCAGAAGTTCTTGCTCTTAGTGGATGATGACCAAAATTACCATGACCAAAACCATATTTGTCAACCATGCGTTTCACTTCTGCCCTCCATTTTTTATGATCATGTGTCACAAAATGACTCTTTCTGTCTCAGGCCACCTACAAAGCAACCTAATCTGACTAATTGAACTTTGGCAATTCAAAAATTACCAACTGAGAAAAACGGAGCTGAAAATCACCATGTCAAACTGGAGATAAGAACATGCTAATTATCTGAATCAAAAGCCACGCATTTCATCACCAATCAATTCAATTGAAAGAGGCAATAGTCAAAGTCCTTGTCCTATATAAACACTATAAGCCCTTATCTTCTCTCATCACCTTCTCATCTTCCAGTTTATACATTTTACTTGGCGCATTGTTGAGTTGAAGGGCAACTATTACTGCTTTAAGATACGAAAATGGCTTTCATCAGTTACACTACACACGGCTTCATCCTCCTCCTAGCTGCTGCTTCTCTATTGGCAGTCAGCGACGCCAAAACCATTGTCGTTGGAGGGAGCGAAGGATGGCGTTTCGGCTTCAACTACACCGATTGGGTCTTCAAAAACAGCCCCTTTTACATAAATGACGAACTGGGTAAGTTCCATTTCAAAACACGTCACATGCATGCGTGTCATTTAGTTTTGCTTAGCATGTGTTTGTTAAAATGCTGCAGTGTTCAAGTATGATCCGCCAAGCGAGAACAACAGCGGCTACAGTGTCTACCTGCTGCCCAACCTATGGAGCTACATCCAATGCGACTTCAGCAAGGCCAAGATGTTGGCCGGTCCAAACCAAGGCGGCGGCGAGGGGTTCAAGGTTGAGCTGAACCAGTGGAGGCCTTACTACTTTGCCAGTGGTGATAAAGATGGCTACAATTGCAAGGAGGGGCTCATGAAGTTCTTCGCCGTGCCACTTCCTCATTGGAACAACTGATGATCCATATGCACAATTAACAAGAGCCTTTTTGGCATTTATATAAAATTATACACACATGCACTTACCACACACACATACCATATTGAATAATCAGTGTTTAATAATTCTGGAAGGATCTGAGAGAATAATGAAGACGGTGATCGATCTTCTTCTTCTTATGGCACTGTATACAAGTTATAGGGAATAAATTGAAATGTGCTTGTTTCTTCATTTACATATACTGATATACGTAATAAAAGAGGATTTTGTTTTAGTCTTAAAGTAAACATTACAATCTCCAAAATATAAGTAAACTAAAAACGCATTTGCTCATATAGTCATATGCTTCATAATGGAAACAGAATCCCAAATCCAAATATTCAAGTTTTGCAAAATAACATCTATGATCTATCGAGCCTCTGCACATATTGCTATTGGCTTTGCAGTCAATGCCTGGTTCAAAAATAGTACCAGAGTACTCCGTCTATGGCAAATGCATCCAATGGTCTTGTCTTTTCACTCTAGTGTACGTGGATGATATGTGATTCAATGTATTCCAGATACGTAATTGCTTGACAGTGGGGCCATATGTGTAGTCGATCTCGTACGTATGGTTTGAAATATTTGCCGATATTTCTGACATATCTGCCTATCATTTGCCCCAAAAATACGCTTCATCACACATCTCCAATATATCTGCCTATATTTCCTTAAAATCGATACTCAAAATGCTTGTAATGTCCGACACTTAAAACTCTGGTCGCAGGTGTTGCACAATACAATCTGAAAATCTAAGCGTTGCAAAATGGTTCTAAACAATGGGCCGGGCCTCTTCCCCTATTGATACATGGTTTTGGTTCTACACTTTGATAGTCATTATAAAGTTCACAAGCATGTTTATGTTGGATTTGGATCGTAGGCCTTCTCACGTTATGAAACCCCAGACAAGATGAGCGAGACAGTTCTTGGTTGTCATGCACGTAACTCACATTCATGGTTCCTTCCGATAAAGGCTCGTCACATTTAAAACATGCATGCACTATACATTAGCATATGCATGAATCCAATCACATCAACTGGGCAAATCCAAAAGGCATGCAAAAGTGTGTGTTTGTTTGTTTAAAGTAGGACACAAGTTTGAGTGCCAGTTCATTAGTTGCTTACTTCAAACCGCTCCGAAACAAGGTGCCGCTGTTCTTAACTTATTCGTTAATATCCTGCTTACTTTTCATCCGTATCTCTTCTTTTTCTCCCACTCAAAGAAAGCAACGTCCGGTACTCGACATGAGAGGCCAGTCATGGAATTTAAAGTACATGAACTTGTTTTTACTCAGATTACATGAAAGAAATGGTTCTTGATAGACCAGTGAATGTATATAATCAAATGATGTGTTGTTAGGATTCATACGTTAGAGCTCCTTATCAGGTGATTGGCGAGGTGACAATATATTGTTACGCTATTTAAGACAATTTATCAAAACTGTTATTTGATTATATTATTGGCAATTTTAAACCGGTCTTTGAGGAAACAAATGCATGTTCTGATGTTTTGGGAAGACATCAAGCGGGTGAAGCGAGTAAGATGTTAATAGTTAAACTTGTAGATAAAGAGTTTGCGTTAACCATTGACACTTAAACCAGTCTTCATTGACACTCCATAGATCTTCTAGTGCGTTAACCATCAAGTTTCCATATAGCCTATGGGCTAGTTTGCGCCTTTTTGGCTTAGAATTTCAAATTCAAACTAAATAACCTTCCTTCAAAACTTTTGCCTGTATAAGTGTGTGAATATGTGTAGGAGCCATATACGTATAAATAATTAAAAGTCTTTTTTCTAAAAGTGTTTTTAATATTTGAAATATTGAAATTTCTAAATTTAGAATTGTACGTTCATTTAGCTCATTTTAGAGCACATCACAAACTGTAATTAATCTAGCTGTTTTGGATTCTGAAATTTTATAACGTTTTAGAATAATCTTCGATCCTTTTTGGACCACTATACTATAAAATGAACACATAACAAAGCAATTCATCATACAAATCTCATACCTTTCCTAAACTTAATTGTTTTTATATTCAGATGCAATGCCACATTATCCATTCTTATCCAAACAATTGTACCGTGATTCAGTGGAGACGCATGTGTACTAATATTCACATCTCGGTCAGGCCATAAGCTGGGCTCCATACTCCAAAGTTTCAGAAACTACCAAAAAAATGTTAATTATAGAGGCAAAGGCACCATTTTTTTTTTTAATAACAATTTGTGCATACCATTCAAACCAATTCGTTAGTCACTTGTTTTCACACAGTCACACCTGATAGAACTAAGAAAAGGCAAAAGCAAAACCATGCATTGCAATTTGCAGAATGAGAACACGGCACTGTAAAACCTCCTTATATATATTTTGCAAAGTTCGGAAAGCAGGTACTTTAAAAGTAATTAATTAAACACTTAACATCCTCCCCCTTTTGTCTTTTCGAATCTCATCGAATTCCATAATATATATTCATGCGTTGCTAGCTTACAACCTGTAAATTCATACCAGTTTCATAATTGAAGAAGCTAGTAGAGTTCATTTGATTTGAACCCATTTTGAATTAAACCCACCACGTACATATTAACAAAAAAAAAGAAAACTAATTCAACCCAGGAAGAGACAATGACCAATATATATAAAGAAGAAGAGTATCATCAATGAAGCCCAGAAGTTTCTGAAAATGACGAGCTGACGTAATCCCTAACTTCCCTGGCAATCACACCCCTCATCACATCCCAAAACCCCGCCGGAGGAAAACTCTCGCTGCTGCTCCGGTGATGGTGGTGTTGTTCCGACGACGACACCACAGAGCCACCGATCCCCGGCGTGGCCAGAGTCAACTCGGTCAACGGGTCATCCAGATCCATGGACCCATTACGCCCGGAGGCAGCTGAAGCACTACTAGTAGTAGTATTACCCATCATCATCACCTCAATCGCTGCATTGCCAATATTACCCTCGCCCTGATGATCCAGTTCTTGGTGGTCTTGTGGTTCTCTTACCCTTCTCTTCAGGGTCGAGTTCCAGTGGTTCTTGACCGCATTGTCGGTCCGGCCCGGGAGCAACCGGGCAATGGTGGCCCACCGGTTGCCGTAGCGGGCGTGCGCGGCGAGGATGGTTTCGTCTTCGGCTTGGGAAAAGGGACGGTGCTGGACACTGGGGCTGAGCTGGTTGCACCACCTAAGCCTGCAGGACTTGCCCGAGCGACCCTTAATGTAGCGGCTAATCAAAGACCAATTTCTGGGGCCGTAGCGCTCGACGAGGCGGGTGAGAACCCGGTCCTCCTCGGCGCTCCACGGGCCCTTGATTCTGTAGGCCTTGTTGGGATTTCTGGGCTGCGAGGACTCCGAGGAAGAAGAGTCGGAGGTAGAAGTAGAAGAAGAGCACATATTCATGGCAATATTTGCATCCATTGTTAGCGACTGAGAGTTTTAGAGGCTTTGAGGCTTTGAGTAAGAGAGAATATGAGGAAAAGGGAAGGTTTGGGTGTTTATATATGAGAGAGAGAGAGAGAGAGAGAGAGAGAGGTGCATGAACTAGAAGGAAGAAGGAGCTATCCAGTTGGGGTGTCCAATCAATGGGTCTGAGGGTTATATTGGGGAGGGAGAGGGAGAGGAGGGGGGCTAGGTTAGGTGCTTCCAGGAAACTGGCTTTTGTAAAGTGGGTGGGGGGACTAACTGGAACCGACTGCGTAGATGCGCACCCCGTTACTCATTTTCTTTCATTTTTCTGCGCGCAGATTTGTCTCAGCTTGATTGTGCTTTGTCTCCGGTTGCTGGTTTTGCAATTTTACTCTTCTGTCCCTTCCATGATTTATTGAGACCCTCATTGGTTGATCATCGAATATATCGTTGAAATTATTATTTGGTTTTTGAAGATGATTATCCAAAGAGAATCTGAGAAAGATAGTGGGAATTAAAAAAGAGTCAATTGTTAAAAAATTATTTTTTTTTGGTTGGATGTTCTGAAAGCGGAAGTATTTGAGGAATTGGAATTGCACAATAATGCATATCTACTGAGAATGTAACATGTCTGCAGATGGTTTAGCACAATTTGAACATATTTTGAATTTGGGACAACACTTTTTAGAGAAACCGCTTGATTGTATCAATGGAAGACTCAAAAAAGATAAAGAGGGTCAACTGAGACTGAGAATTGTTCTTACTTAATTAGTGTTTCGGTTTTTGAGCCCTCCTTATAAAAAAAAAAAGGCAAGTATTTGAGATATAGTAGATATTTATATTTCTATAAATTTATACAATCTTTACTTGAACTCGTTACTATATGTAAGGTTATAATTTATTTGAAAACTCGTTCAAATCCACAATGAAACCTATATCAATTTGATGGATGATTGTTGTCTACAATACAAAATATATATGTGTGTCCAAATTTATACTAAATTCTTTATTGATGTCATTATTCTTCTTAAATTTTTTATGTTGAATGTAATATTATGTTGATATTCTAGAATCAAGTCACAATAATCATGTGTGCGCATTACTTTCATATGTGTGCACATTACTTTCATTAGAATTGTCTTTTTTGAGGTCATTATCTATATTTAAGGCATGATCCCATTTATATTTACCACATCGGGTGGATAGCAAACTCCTAGCCCAATGAATTCATTATGAAAACAAAAATGGAAATAAAGTTAAAATTGAATAGATACCACATTTGGTTGTCTTGTGTAGATACATTATTAACCAGTTATTTTCTAATGATGAATCATGATCAGTTGATCACAAACCCACATTTATTTGAGCATTATAGCCAATTCATAACTAGAATTGTATAGGGCAAATGTGCAATTCAGTTATGTACTCTCGCGAGATGATGAGAGCAAATTAAACGAGAAATTGAAATCAGAAATAAGACAGACGTATATGGAGGGGTAAAAAAGAGAAAGCAACCGGGAAATCCCAAGGCCGCAGAAAAACAAGTAATAAAATCATTCTCGTACTAGGGACAAGAGAGAGAGAGAGTGGTACTAGGGTAGTACCAGTTGTATTGGTATTGTTTAATTGTTAAAGGAGGCTAGGAGAGAGAGTGCGTTTAACACATGACAGGAAAGCCAGAGCTGTTAAACACAACAGAAACGTTTTAAAACGGAAAGTGGGGACCATACTGCCTTTTTTTGACTAACAGCTGTGAAAGTCATCTCTATCTTTTTCTCGGAGGAGTCCAGAGTCGTAGAAATCAACGGCTTCGGATGATGTGATGAGATCAATATGAAAAAAGCAGACCCTGGTAAAAAAAGGTTGAAATATTAATTAATAAATAAAGCAGCGTTTTTGGATGACTTCAACGTCTTCCACGTAGGAAGGCCCCACTCCCAGCCTGTAAGAATCTCACGTGATTCCATGTTGAATCCGTTTGACTTTTTCGCTTCATCCACCTTTCCCCCTACAGAGCGTCACTCTCACTTTTAAATAAGGAATTGTTTTAGTTTTTTTTTTTTTTTTTTTCCCCTTTCTCTTTTGAGTATTTTAGTTAAAAACGAAAAATAACAGGTGCCGAATAAGAAAAATAAGGTTTATAAACAGAAGTTTATAACTCGAAGTTCTAGATTATCTTTTTTCCGCAATGGAATTGGAAGAAAATGTCCAAACCGTTTTATTAAAGTTGGCACAAGTAGAAAGCTGTCTACTAACTCTAAGGAAATCCTATCAAGTTTTAATTAATTAGGGAAACCCCTAAACCACACATCAAAACCATTATAATGTGAGCAAGTAGTACAGGTAGATGATATCTTTGAATTATTTAAAAGCATGGATTGTGTCTTTGTTTTATAAGATGGACTGATAGAGTGATAGAGCAACCAGGCACGGGGGAATAGAAACTGAGCAGCGCGCACTTAGAAGCTCGCGTAAGTGAGCTCACACAATCTGAACAGAAACCCTAATGATGGTCGAATCCTAGCCGCCCACGTGGCCTTTTTTGAACTTTTGGAGCCATTAGAGAAGGACGTGTGGCGCAACTTTTAGCCAGAAGCAGTTGGGCAGTTGATTCTACAGCTGGCACCAAATCCCACACTCACCGACTCTGACATTTCAAATTCACTGTCTGAAATTTTTACCCCAGAAAGAGAAATTTACCGTCTTTAAGAAAAACAAGAAAGGTAATAATGGCGTGTGACAGGTTCTAGTTTTCGCAGGTGGGTCCGGAAGCGTGGGGGACTGTTTCTGATTCGGATCGGAAAGATTTTTGGGCCAAGTTGGGTGTTGTTACAATCAGTGGGACCCACGGTGTTCCCTTCCAACCCAATTGCCGGTTGGGTTGGTCCCTCTTAATATTTACTACTATAAAGAGCCCAATAACGTGTGAAGACTGTTGCCCTGTCAGTCCCTTCCTCTCTGGTCAACCATTTTTGGTTATTGGTTGGTGCTCTTGTTCGTATTCTCCTTGTCTTCTTCTTCTTCTTCTTCTTCTTCTATCCGCCTATTTATATGATTTAGGTTTCGTGTGATTGCTCATCTTGTTAACAATTTGAAGCTCATGATTAAGTACCTTTTTTTTATTTCACATGCAGTATCGATAAATAAACGTGTATTACAACGATTGTTGACATAGATACAAAAACATAGCCTTATAGTAGTTATAAATTAATCTCTATATTACATATGCGGAGCTTCTTCCACCCACCCAGGTGGGTGCTCACCCAGGGTGCTTAACAGCGCGTGTATACACGCTCTGTTAGGATTTGTGTTTCCGTTATCGTTTGGACGTTTGGTGAGGAACACCAAAAACTGTCGACCTCAGTAAAATCATATTTACATGAATCAAATGGTCTGCACGTGCTATACAACTGAAAAAATGGGAGAAATCCCAAATCCAATGTATCTGGTCTCATACACAGGAGGAGAGATCCGCAAGTGGTGTCAAATAAGGGATCTGATGTCAATGTTTCAATCGTCGGCGAAAGATTATATCCGAGTCCATGCTGAGTTCCCGTCGCCGGAAATCTGAAGAGGACGATTGAAGCCCAAATGACTTGAAACCAAATTGGGGCATAGCAGACGTCTTCGTCATCGACTAAGCACCAATCTGAATGTCGGTGTAGTACCTTCGAGAATCCCAAGAAGCCCTCCACAGCCCGCGTTGTTACTACTGTGTATAGGATGCGATCTTGGTGGTGATTTCTCCGGGCTTCGATGTCAGCGACGGGAAAATCCATACAAGTTGAATGTTAGGTTGGTTGATATCTAGTATAACATCGAATATTGTGATTGAATTCTCAAATTGGATTATCCGCACTTCCTCCTTCGATTTCCATACTCCCAACACACCGCTGCTGCGTCGTCGTTCTCCGATCATTACATCTTCTGCTACGTCTCGATCCTCCACCGCCACGAACTCTTTTTTCGAGATCCAATTCGAATACCGGAATCAAAAGCCAAACAACAATAATCCAATTCGAATACCCGAATCAAGGTCATTCTAGCGTCACTTTTCTCTAAGATCAATGTTCAATAGATCGATCATCTTCTGCATTCTTTAGCATCCATGGGGTTGAGGCTTGAGGCACAGAAGAGAACTGGTAGTTGGGTACCCATTTAGCGGGTGGGAAAGACTGGGTATGGGTTAGTGTGGGTAATGCCAGATTGCCAACCTTATTGAAGATTGAAGATCTGGGATAGATACCCAGAACATGAAGATGAAATTTGCGTCAAAAAAAAATCTTCTTTTGTAATCATAAACTTCAAAAAAAAAAACGAAAAACTAAAAATAAGTTATATGGGTGTGGGTACCCCTCGGACGTACATATTTTTATTTTTTATAAACTGTTTTGTGATAGTTTATTGTAATTAACTATACATAGAGAATGCAAATTTGTCTGCCATTATTCTAAATAAATCACAATGACATAAAATTAAAATGGCAAAAAAAAGGTTGAAAAAAAATTGTGAAATTAAGTTCTCTAAGATGACAGTGAACAACTATATGAATTATTTTTTTAAATTTATTTTCAAACTTCTGAAATTCACAATAAAGAGATTTGACGCTTGAAAAATTTCACGAAATTTAGTCGCAACGCATATTTAATTATCGAATTCTCAAATTGGACATTCACATTTAATAAATTTCCAACAAATATGTCACAAGCTCACTTTTCTATATTTTTTAATCAATTTTTATAATTTTAAGTTTCATAAATTCATAATAAATATTTTATGTGTTTCCAAAAATTCCAATGAGCTCATCACACAATTTATTTTCAAACTTTTAAATTTGAGATTTCTCCTCAATAAAAATTTTGAAAAATTTAAGATGACACTATTAGGTTTGGAACCGATGTTAGTTTTGTAACTATTATGTTGATTAATGCTATATCCACCAACAACCATGCCATTCATTTCACATGACGTATGTAACTACTCGGTGGATACATCTAAAGAGTCGAAAACAAACTTTATCAACTGATTTGGTTATTAGAAAATAATATCAATACGCCTAGTAGTGTTGTATATATAAGTTGTTCATTACATATAGGAATATGACTTTCAAAAGCGATTGCATGGTGAAAACTTAATTTGGAGAAGCCGACCATTGGATGAGTGGATTACATTTTTTTGATTCCCAATTTTGATTATATGGATTGCACAAAATCCTTATATGCATACTAATGTGATCTAACTTGTTTAGTAGTTATATCGAGAAGTAAACCTTCTATGA
Organism: Rosa chinensis; assembly: GCF_002994745.2. Lineage (NCBI taxonomy): Eukaryota > Viridiplantae > Streptophyta > Magnoliopsida > Rosales > Rosaceae > Rosa > Rosa chinensis. The sequence goes on from NC_037093.1 coordinate 65,548,801, forward strand.
TCAACAAGGTGGACTGGTGGAGTAAATAGAAATGATCAAAATCGACCGTTGGATGTTACCATGATAAGAAGAAATGGTTATGGTCAAAATTTCAACCATTTTCTTCATTGTTTGGGTCTCGATCTACTAGGTCAACTGTAAACCCTAAATACTACATAAAATTAATATGCTCATAACCAGTCATTTGCAGTTTCTTTTTTCGATCTGTCAGCTCTCACACTCTCGTGGGTATAAGATATATCAACCAATGTAAAACTTGTGGGGAAGTTTATCTCTTCGTGGTATAGCTCCCCTTAGGGATGTATAAATGTATAAAGAGTTGATTGCTTTGTTTGATATCGAAATGACGGTGGATCGGGTTAAATTTTTTTCTCAGTACTTTTTGATACGCTATAAATAGATAGGTAATGTCACAATTATCGATTCCTAGTTTTAATTTTTTGAATTGCACAAAATCCTTATATGACTTCTAATGTGGTCTAACTTGTTTATTATGTGTATAAAAATATAAACCTTTCACAAGCAACAAGGTGGAGGAAATAGAATTTATAAAAATCTACCGTCAGATTTTATCATGATAAGAAGAAATGGATACAGTCAAAATTTCAGCTATTTTCGTAATCGTTTGGGTCTCGATCTAGTAGGTCAACGAAATACCACATAAAACTAATATGCTTATAACCGGTCATCCGCAATTTTTTTTTTTTCAATCTACCAGCTCTCACACTCTCGTGGGCATGAAATATATCAACCAATATAAAACTTTCGAGAGATTTATCTTCTCGTGGTATACTTCCCCTTAGGGAAGTGTAAGTGTGTAAAGAGTTGACTGCTTTGTTTGATGTCAAAATGACAGTGGATCGGGTTACTTTTTTTACATAGTACCTATTGATATGCTATAAATAGATGGGTAATGTCACATTTATCGATTTTCAAGTTTAGATTTTTTGGATCGCACAAAATCCTTATATATGCCTACTAATGTGGTCCAACATGTTTATTATGTGTATAAAAATATGAACCTTTCACAAGCAACAAGGTGGAGGAAATTAAATTTATTAAAATCGACCGTCAGATTTTATCATGATAAGAAGAAATGGGTATCGTCAAAATTTCAGCTATTTTTGTTATCGTTTGGATCTCGATTTACTAGGTCTACCCTAAACCATAAATACCACATAAAACTAATATGCCCATAACCGGTCATTCACAATTTTTTTTTTGTTATCTATCAGCTCCCACACTCTTCTGGGTATGAGCTATATCAATCAATGTAAAAATTTTGGAAAGTTTATCTCCTTGTGGTATTGTTTCCCTTAGGGAAGTATAAGTGTTTAAAGGGTTGATGGTTTTGTTTGATGCCGAAATAAAGGCGGATCGGGTTAATTTTGTACACAGGACCTACTAATACATTATAAATAGATGGATAATGTCAAATTTATTAATTTCATTTTTTTAGAATGAAATTGAAAATCGATAAATTTAACAAAAAATTTATTACTACTAGGAAAAATTTAAGGTGGAATACATGAGTAAGGTAATATCAAATATTACTACTAATGTAATGTCAAATAATGGGTACATATCACTACTCGAAAAAAAATTAAGGAATTAAAGAGGAATTATTAGAAATTGAGTATATGGTCTCGGTGATTGTTTAGAGATCTCGGAAATATTTTCTACATTTTTCTTGATGTAAAATCTCCATTTTATAGGTTCGATAATAAAAGACGCGACGTGATGAATCCGTGAGAATTTTCTGAAATTTTTTTGGAACTTGAGCTATTTATTACAATTTTCTAAAATTATATAAAAATATTTAAAGAAAAGAAAATTAACACGGTGCAATCTGAGCCGTCTATAAACTCATCGCTTGAACTGAGCCGTTGACCAACATATAATTATTGGCTGTATATTCCCAATTCAGATCGAAGAGCCGAGAAGCATCGAGTCTGTCGACCCGTTTTCTTGACCCGCGAAGCAACAACTGTATCTCCCAGGTTAGGCCATGTTGCGGCGGGGAACCAGTCCCTTCCGACCTGCCTCTTGATCGCCGATGTCTCTATGGTCTTTAGTTTGTCCATCGATCGAGTTTGGAGGGAGAATCGAAGGCTGAAAGCTTCGGCAACTCCGGCGGTTCTTCGATTCAGTTTTCCGGCGACTCAGTCACCATTGGCGGTGTTCTTTTGTTCTGGTAACGGCCACGTTTTCCTCTTTTTTCCTTACATTTCATAGATACAGCTAACGAAATGAAGTAGTAAAGCCCATCAGCTAATTATTTCACTCTAAACTTTTATTTCCTCTCGCTTTGTCTCTGTTCCCCCTCTCTGCAGCTCTTCTCATTCTCAGACCCAAACTCGACGACAAAAGATAATCAATTCCACCTTGGGATTATGAATGAAAAAGGAGGTTGAAAAACTATAACTTCCAGGTCAATCTCATCTAATTAGGTGCAGACAAATTCGAAACAGTTGAATCTAATGATTGAAAGTTTGAAACGTTAAATTGCTTGGCTGCACAAGAAATTTTTGGTTAGGTTGCGGCAATGGTGATTATATGTTGACTTCCCTATCAATTAACACGATCGAAATTTAGTTCCTAAACCCATATATTCTAAATCAAACACGATTTGTTTCTTGTTTGGCTGCTTCTTGATTCCGGCGATGAGGCAGTGTAGTCGACGCACGCCCTCGACGATGAAGGCCTTGCGGCCGGCGTAGCGCTGTGGAGGAGGATCACCGCATTGGTTGGCCTCAGACACTTCACCATGCAGGCAGCCTCTCTCCTGGGTTCTTTCGAAGCTCTCGCTGCTCGCTGCTCGCGCTTGGATTCACCCAAAACTTCGTGACCTCTTCGTAAACAAGGAAGAAGAAACAGAGACACGATTTAATCGTGTGTGTTTCATTTACCCATTCATTGATTTTTTACCGCATTGAAGAGTTTTTTGGTCAACAGTTCGAACCGTGATCATATCTCCGTCTATTAACTAACGACTGATCCAATGGCCTACATTGGCTAGTCGCGTAAGGAGGCCAGATCTCTTGACAGCACATGGGGTGACCACCCACCTGGGTGGGTGGAAGAATTTTCGTTACATATGATTGTGAATTGATATTTAGTTTCGATTTCATCTCCTTCACTAAACAATTTTCATGCCGACAAGTAATTTTATTTTAAAAAAATTATACTCGATAGTAATATATTTTTCTTATGTCAAAGCATCATTATCGTCTAAATCCCATCTAAGCTATAAACAAATGGTTTCATTCTCAACAGTGTCTCTATTATGCCAACCTGGAGTGTCTGCACACTCCATCTAGCCTCAACAATTCAAGTTGGTACCTACTTTTCTATTTTCCTTTCTATAATATTCTGATGCCCTCAACATTTTATTTTCAACCATTTCCCTTGTTTTAATTTCTCTTTAAACTGTTTCTTGTGCTGTGGGGAGTCCAAAGAGGCATAGGTATATATATTTCTCTCCCAGCTCCACTCACAAAAAGAAAATAAAGTCCTACCTATTGGAGAGGAAAGATATCACATTAGAAAAAGTGACAAATAAAATATAACTTATAAGTTGGTGGATCACACCCAATTGTACCGAAGCCTTTTGTAATTAAAACTCAACACCTAACAGGTGGTTAAGTTGGGACAGTATCGGTACAATGGTGTCGCTGTTTAACATGGTATCAGAGCGGGTCTCTCTCTAATTGCGTCTCCAATTGTCATTTGCCCGAATTTGGGTTCCTTATTTTGCCATCGGAATATTCTGATTGGATTGTTTGGCCCCGTTCACATGATCACCTACTGACCAAATGATATTTGGTCAGTCACCGTTCGATTGAGATCAGACGGTTGACAGCTCTCATCTCAGATTTCATCACTTAGCTGTCAACCGTCCGATGTCAATCGAACGGTGACTGACCAAATAATATTTGGTCAGCATGTGACCAGGTGATCATGACTGTGGATTGTTACCAAGTGTCCAATGTGGGTCTTGGATTGTTATATTGGCCAAGTCTCTGATATGAGACTTGTGTCCCAATTTTCAATGTGAGAATTGGATTGTTAATTAATTTCACTTGCAGACCTAGTACCAAGGATGCACGTAAGGGGGCGTGTTGGAGAGGAAATATCTCACATTGGAAAAAGTGACAAATAAAATATAACTTTGGGTGGATCACACCCAATTGTACCGAGGCATTTTGTAATTAAAACCCAATACCTAACAGGTGGTTAAGTTGGATTTTCAATGTGAGAATTGGATTGTTAATTAATTTCACTTGCAGACCTAGTACCAAGGATGCACGTAAGGGGGCGTGTTGGAGAGGAAAGATCTCACATTGGAAAAAGTGACAAATAAAATATAACTTTGGGTGGATCACACCCAATTGTACTGAGGCATTTTGTAATTAAAACTTAATACCTAACAGGTGGTTAAGTTGGGACAGTATCAGTACAATGGTGGGCCACAGGCCACATTTGTCGCTGTTTAACACTACCATCTGTGACTATGACTAAATAACAATGCTTGCTTGTCAAGTAGTTTCAAACCAAGTCCTCCTAATCTCCAAGGTTCCATTCTAAAAAAAAAAAAATCTCCAAGGTTCAAATCTACCTAGCTAGCTAGCTAGTAATCTACAAGTCTACAAGTTGCTTAATTTATACAAGTGCACAAAACTGTTGTAATTTGCAAGCTGTTGACAGATGGACTTGAATTAAAATAAAGAGACCCCTCAGTCCTTTAGACCAGAGAAGATCTAGATTTAGTCCTTTCACTAATACCTACCATCTGAATTCTATCCAAAAGGATTTGGTTGCAATCTATGAAATTTCTTGAGAGGTCGGTTTTGATGATTAAAAACTCTGTTTGTTTAAATTAAGGTTTTTCCATATTGAAATGTAAACCCTATCTCTATTTTTGCGAACTAAGCTAGGATTAGCTAAAGTTGAATAGGATAGATTTGGACTGGGTTTTGTAGGCTTATATAGTTAGATTGGAACCCTCAATTCTAAAAGCCCATTTTAGCTTCCCATGGCTGTCCTTAGTAGATTGGAACAGAGGACGAGTTCACTAAAGATCAATTTGGGCATACAGTTGCATTTGTTAGCTGCTTGTCACTTTGGGCATGGCATGGCTTTTTGTTGCCTCAGGACACAAGGTAAGAAATCAATCTGATTCGTATGTTTCGCTTAATGAGAAAATCGGCCAGAATCTACGGGATCAAAACTACGAGAGTTAAGGTATGATGGAAGTAGTTTCGGCTCAAAGTAGGCCTTACCTAACTCAATTAGTTAGAGCCAGGCATTTGCTCTTATTCATATTTTTCATGGTCAATGAAGTAATCTGTGTTCAGAGTTTATGTGTACAAACAAGTTTTGCAACTTTTTGGACACAAAAATAGTATCTGCAACCTTGATGGTAGATAAGCAGGTACCAACTTAATTCAAGCTAAAATAGGACTACATCTAGGTCTTTGAAACTTCCCACGAAAGAAAAATTCTTCTGCTCCCTCATATGGGAGCTTAATGAAGTCACTGCGAAAAAAAGAAGAATATACATGGAAATTCTATACATAGATATTGAATGGTAGATTAAACTAGTAGATGAACTTGTCCGGCTAAGGAAAAAGATCAAACCCTTAAACCCTTGTCAAGTTCAATCCATCACTGCCACTTAATATAGCCTCACCAATCTTCTAGTGCTCTCTTGCAACAGAGGCAATATCCTTTCATGATGCAGCACGAAAGACTTCACTGACCGGCATACAAGCACAAAGTGTTCCAAATCAAAGACACAAACTCTACAAAAGTGCAGAACAATAGAAACACTTATGACCAGAAAATGCACGAATACCAGCTGGAGTTATTCCACATCGAGTTAAGTCGAGGACCTCCAAGTCGGGGCAATTCTTAGCAAGAGCAACAATGGTGCGGTCCGACATTCTGGACAGCTCTTCCAAGCTCAAGTTCTTGAGGGTTGAAATAGCCGAGAGCGCGCCACCCCCAATGTCGGTGATCCTAAATTGCGAACAGCTTGCCAAATTAAGGTGCTTCAAGAATGCATTTGCCGCAAAAGCAAGACCCCATCATCAGTGATGTCGCGGTTGAAAGCAAGGACTAATGTCTAGAGGGCTTTTGAGCACGAAAAATTGAACCATGTGCCAGAGAACCCAATCCACGAACCGTAATCCGGTAACACTTGTCCAAATACAAATTCCTAATTGAACTCGAACACGCAATTGCTTCAAGGGCCTCGTCAGAGATATTTAAACAACCTCCCAAGTCCAAACATATGTCAAAATATGTGCCAACTTTATTAGCGAAATAGGTACAAGATCCGTAACGGACATTCTCCCTCCAAGCTTAACCTGGGACAGTTTTGGACACCGATTTGCAAGACCTGGTAGGCCTAAGCGTCAGAGACAAAGATCGAAAGACGTCGTTTTAAATTAAGGTTGAGGACCTCGATTTTGGGACATGTTTGGGCAATGAATATGAGATTGGTGTCGGTGACAGACTGATGTTTCGAATGCGACTAAATTTGGGAATGTAGGCAGCACCTGAGGAACACAATAGGGCCGGAGAAGACGAATGGATGATAGATTTAGACCCTCAACTCTCAACCACTGCCTGCAGACCACCGAAAACGATCTTCTATCAATTGGGTCGCTAAGCTTGTTGAGGATTAGGCCGAGTTCTTTGTCACAAAGAAAATAAATATGCCCTAGTATTTTTGCCACGCTCTCTCTGTTGTGATTAGGTACTAACAAGATATTAACTCAAGTCACTACGTTTAAGTCTTTGAAACGTCCAACCTGGATGAACTTCTTCTGCCCGGGAAAAAAAGAGAGGACTAAAATATGCAGCTCATATCAGTTGCCTTTGTCAACTAGAACTATCAACTATGTATGACTCTATGTAAGATGGGTATTTGGTTCAAGTAGGTCCTTGCCAACCCAACCAGCCACTTTCTGGGAGGGGAAATTGGGTCTAAACGTTTAAGAAAAAAATTGGATGCAAAACACACATACGCTTAGCTTAAATACCAGTGAATATGTTTACCAATTCGGTTCCCAAATAAGGCTGCAATGTACTCATTTTACTAAAACACTGGCTAAAATGCCCGGTTACTAAAATTTCAGGCAACGTTGGCAATCACGATTTCATTTAGGTACAAACAGTCAGAGCTGATTATCTCGCATGAGTCTTGTTACAGGCTCATATGGGCTGGATGAAGCTAAAACAAAAAAAGAATATACATTCCAACTCTACATGGAAAACCTGAAAGTACAGATACTGAAATTATAGATAAAACTAGATACTGAACAGAAATTGCAGCTAAACACTAATTTGTTTGAAAGATTTAACATGGATAAACTTCTCCGGCTGAAGTTCCAAAAGATGAAATTACTAGATGTGGAAAAATAAGGCGGAGATCAACCTAAGCTCTCACCAAGCTAAATCTGAAACCTCCACTATATTCTCCAGTAACCCACTTTTCACAAATCTTCCTGGTCCGCTTTCGCATCAGAGGCAATATCTGCTTTAGCGTTTTATGGTGCACCAGAAATCCAGAATAGACTTCAATGACCGGCAGCTAAGCACCAAGTGTTCCAAATCAGATGCGCCAACTTCACATAAGCGCAATACAATAGTTTGTAAGCAAGCGTGACCTGAAAATGCACGAATACCAGCTCCAGTTATTCCACAGTCACTTAAACCAACCATCTCCAAGTTGGGGCAATTCTGAGCTAGAGCAACAATGGTGCGGTCTGACACTTCGCCCAGCCTGCACAAGCTCAATTTTTTTAGGGTTAAAATGGCCGAGATTGCGACATCTCCAAGTGATCTCTGGTTGCGAACAGTCAGCCAAACTCAGGTGCCCCAAGCAATGCATTTTCTGCAAAGGCGAGATCCCAACATCAGTAATGCTGGTGATCCAATTAAGGATCAATGTCTAGAGGGTTTTTGAGATAGACCCATTTCCTAGAAAACCCAATCCGCGATCCGTAACCAGAAGACAGCATTCCAAATTCAAATAGCTAATCGAACTGGAAGACCCAATTGCTTCGAGGGCTTCGTCCGAGACCTTAATACAACCTCCCAAATCCAAATGTGTCAAGTTGTCTGCTACTCTGCTATACTTGTAAGGGAAATCAGTACGGAATCATTAATACTCCTTCTCCAATTTAACATAACCTTGGACAACTTTTGACACCCATTTGCTAATGTGAGTAGACCTACGCCTAAGAGACGGAAACATATATGACCAGTTAAATTAAGGTTGAGGACCTCAAGTTTGGCCCAAAAATTCCAGATCATCGTCCGTGATGGAGTGGGATGTCTCGAATTTGACTAAATTTGGGAATCTTGGGAGTACCTGACGGGGAAAATTGGGACCGAGAAGACGAAGTGATGATCGGTTTAGACTCTCCACTTTATACCATAGCTTGCAGACCTCCGAGAACGATTTCCGATCAGCCGGGTCGCTAACCTTGTTGACCATTAGTGCTGGTTCATCCTCACCCGGTGTGGGGGTAGTCAACAATTTTGACCCACCATCATGACCGTGAAACTTTGCCATAAGAACTCGAGTAATGACTGTCGTAAATGCAGTGACAATTACGGTTATTAACGCCACAATGAAGATGGCATTATGGAGGTGCGGTCGTAATAATGTGACATGATGGCGTTATTAAATAATGTCATCATACGGAGTGATGACGTTATTCCATAACGCGGAGTAATGGCGTTATTAACAATGCGGAGTAATGGTATAACGCCCAGTGATGACGTTATTCAATAACGCCGTAATGCGAAATGATGGCGTTATTGATGGCATTATTGAATAACGCGCAGTGATGACGTTATTCAATACTGCGGAGTTATGACAATAATGAGTACAGTTATCGATATTAAACACGACTTAAGGGGCAAGCTCTCCCTCACCTATAAATAGGGGGCATACTGACCAGGTAAGATATCGAATTCCAATTATCTCTACTCCACCATTAAGAAACGTACTGACTTAGGCATCAGAGGGCTTTCTGCAGGTACCCCCCCTTCTCCTCGAGCCGACCGTCAAACTCCAGGTCAGCGCTCGAGGGAAGCTTCTCGATTGTTCCCGGTCAGCTCCCGCTCCAGTCCACATTAATTGGTGAGTCAAACTCCTTAACAAAATTTTTCTTCACCAACAAGTGGCGCCGTCTGTGGGAAACACTTTTCCCTAAAAAGTGATAGCGGGAGCTGTGCCTGATGGAATCCCTTTTCTGTCGCTAAGGACTGGGAGCAACGAAGTCCAGCCCCTGAATGAGCCTCTCCCAAACTTGGTCGGTCATCTAAACTTGCCTCTAGTTGGCGAGGCACAACACTGGGACAAGAACTTGAACAACTTCGGAGGGAAAAGCAGGACCGTGAAGCTCGTCAACGGAGAAGGCTCGAACAAATCCTCCAGCTCGATAGCAACTCTTCAGATGACGAGCTCAGCGATGCCCGCCACAACCACAGGATAACCAACACGATAGCCGGTGGCACAGAAGGAACCTTGGTAGAGAGATTAAGTGGCACGCTGAATGATAATGGTGGTGTCGGGGCAGGACGCCACAAGCGACCACGCAATGAGGGGTGGCGAGAGAAAATGGAGAAGATGATCAAACAGTGCAAGCGCACTGGCCCCCGAGAGCTGGCAGCCGAGATCGCTAGTGATGTCGGAAAATCCCCATTCACTAACGACATCTTAAATGCGACAAAGCCCCGACGGTTCGCAACCCCCGTTTTCCAAAAATATGATGGGACCACCGACCCTGTAGACCACATCAAAGGATACAAACAACAGATGTCCATCGAGACAATGGATGGGAAGCTGATGTGTAAGCTTTTCCCATCAAGTCTCACGGGACCAGCCTCAGCTTGGTTCCAGGATCTCTAGCCTCAGTCAATCCCAGATTTCGACCCTTTGAGCAGGACATTCATCTCCCAATATTTCTGCAGCCGCAAACAAAAGAAGGACATGGCGACCTTATTCAACACCAAGCAAAAAGTAGGAGAGAAAATTGAGTATTTCTTCAAGAGATTCAGGGCAGAGATGATGTACATCAACTGTGACCCTCAATGCGCAGTAATCGCCTTCCGCGAAGGACTCTTCCCAGGTACACCCCTATATGAAAATCTATTGCGCAACCCGCCAAGAGACATGGATGATATTCTTATAAGGGTCGAGGGTGAAATCTGGGTCGAGGGGGCAAAAACCAGGTAACATAGACTGATGTTCTTTCTTTTCATGATCATTTCTTTGATTTTCACTTCCTTTTGTATTCGAAATGCATTTGTGGCCAGTGGCCAACATAAATAAAATATTATTTGCTTAAATCGTGTGATTTAATGGTAAACATTGCTCGCCGAACAAACAGGGATAGCTATAATCGAATCTCATTTCATAATAAATATATGAGGCCGGTGGCCTGAATGTAAGCGCGAGGCCGGTGGCCGAAATAATACACGAGGCCTGTGGCCGAAATATAAATGTAAGGCCGGTGGCCAAAGTGTATGTGTGCGGCCGATGGCCAAAAGGAATGTATGAGGCCGGTGGCCAAAATGTATGTGTGAGGCCGTTGGCCAAGAGGAATGTATGAGGCCGGTGGCCAAAGTAAATAAAATATATATTGTTTATTGGACTTAAAGGAAAATGGGGGCAACTTTGTGTCCCATACAAAAACTATTTCTTCACCTTGAAGGCAATCCATGAGTTCATCATATACGGTTTGATTTCGAACTCTTGTTGCTTTGAGTAAATTTGTGTTTTTTCATTGTTATTGAACTGTTCTTAAGCGCCGGTTCTTGGTAAGAACTACATTGATATATAGGCGACGGTCTTAAGCGCCGGTTCTTGGTAAGAACGACATTGATATATAGGCGACGTACTATTACTCTTCCTATGTTTTTGAGTACGCAGCAAAGAAAAACATGGGGGCAATATGAGGAGTACAAGGACTATCGATGAAGGAGAAGCAAGCCCTCGATAAGCCTTTAGTGAAGGAAAGATGTCTTCGACGAGGAGGGCCTTCATCAAAGGAAAAACACCATCAATGAGGAAGATCTCTTGACGAGGAAAGCTCGCAATAAAAGAAAAAACACCGTCAACGAAAAAAGCTCTCGACGACGAAAAGGCTCTTAGTAAGGAAAGCTCTTAGCGATGAACAATGCTATAAATGAGAAAAAATCTCTTTGCAAGGAAAAAGGCTCTCGACAAGGGAAAAAGCTATCGCTGAGGAGGTGAACTCTAGAGGATATGTAAATTCAAAAAGCAAAAAGCGTCACCTCATCGAGGTGTCATATCTTGTCGAGGTTCAAGGTGATAACCGCATCAAGGCTAGTAGGAGAAAGAGATCATACGGAGTTGAAAGAGGGAACCTTAGAGTTGGGCTCGGGTCGGGGTCGAGGTTGGGGCCAGATTTTAGAAATTTCCTCTTAGGACGAGTGTCCAAAGAGAAAATTTGGGGGCATTGTGGGGGTAGTCAACAATTTTGACCCACCATTATGACGGTGAAACTTTGCCATAAGAACTCGAGTAATGACTGTCGTAAATGCAGTGACAATTACGGTTATTAACGCCACAATGAAGATGGCGTTATGGAGGTGCGGTCGTAATGATGTGACATGATGGCGTTATTAAATAATGCCATAACACGGAGTGATGATGTTATTCCATAACGCGGAGTAATGGCGTTATTAACAACGCGGAGTAATGGTATAACGCCCAGTGATGACGTTATTCAATAACGCCGTAATGCGAAGTGATGGCGTTATTGATGGCATTATTGAATAACGCGCAGTGATGACGTTATTCAATACTGCGGAGTTATGGCAATAATGAGTACAGTTATCGATATTAAACATGACTTAAGGGGTAAGCTCTCCCTCACCTATAAATAGGGGGCATACTGACCAGGTAAGATATCGAATTCCAATTATCTCTACTCCACCATTAAGAAACGTACTAACTTAGGCATCAGAGGGCTTTCTGCAGGTACCCCCCCTTCTCCTCGAGCCGACCGTCAAACTCCAGGTCAACGCTCGAGGGAAGCTTCTCGATTGTTCCCGGTCAGCTCCCGCTCCAGTCCGCATGAATTGGTGAGTCAAACTCTTCAACGGAATTTTTCGACACCAACACCCAGCAAACAAATTCTCCCTAAATTTCTGGCCATTTTCTCTCTGCTTTGGTTTGCTACTCTCTTTGCTGAATGCCTGAACCAAAACCAACTGGATGCTCTCGGCCATATAGCGTCTGTCAAATGGGTTGGGCTAGACATAATCAGCCCAGATCTTCCTGGCCCAAATTTAATCTCGCACTATGAACTCAGCCCAGATGCTGTCCCATTCCCAACGTACATTTTGTATGCTCTTACTCATATTATATAATCATATCCATCAAGAAGTAATTTTCTGAAAACAATAGATAAACCGGGTAAACATTGCAATGAAAAAAAAAAAAAAAAAAAAAGTCGTCTTTATGCTATAATTTCATAGAAAACACATTTGATCGCTCGCTTTAGGTCCATAGAATCTTAAGACCAGCCTTGAGCAGGTTAATTTATGGAGGAAACGGGCAAGATAAAGCTCTCGAGTAACTTTGAGGCATGATTAATAAATACTTCTTTATATATAAATTTGAAGATTACTTCACAAAATGCGGTTTTAGTCCAAAAGCTTGGCACCTTTAACCAGGTTTGTCTGGATAGTGATTTGATTCTTGCAAAGGAGAAATATTGAGCTAACAATAGAGGAAGTGGGGCAAGTGTTCTTCTTAAGTGGTGAAACAAACTCCTTGGCTGGACTTCTGGAAAGGCATAGGAGCAAATGGAACAGTTCTTAGCTTTTCTTATGTTCCAGATTGGTGATTGTAGATTCCTTTTAAGATCAACAACGGTGTGCCCAACTATGGCAAAATATGTCGTAGCTTAAAATAATACAAAACCCTTTTACCCATAGGTTATGTAATCTATATTCTTCTTAATTGTTGCGTCTTCATTCAGTTTCATACAAGACCGGCAGAAATATTGTTCTCACTAGGCAACAATGTAACTACAGTCCCCATGTGGAACTAAATGAAGCCAACATATAAGGAGTATATAAATTGCAACCTCTACATGAAAACCTGTAAACAAGATATTGAACTGAAATTTCCAGGCTATAATAGTAGTACCTCTAAAGGTCTTTCAACGATTTAACACAGACAAGGAAAAAGATAAAAACTACAAGTTGTGGAAAAAAGAAGCAGCAGCAGAGCACAACCAAACTCTCACCAACCTTGCACAAGTTCAAGCCATCACCACTAATACATTGTCACAACTTTACTAGTTCTTTTTCCCAGCTGAGGCTTCATCTGAATTAAAGTCTCAGAATCCAGCACAACAGATTTCAGTGACGGGCATCCACGCACCAAGTGTTCCAAATTATGCCCACTAACATTACAGAACCGCAGAACAATAGATTGCAACAATTTGTGACTCGAAAATGCACGTATACCAACTCCAGTCAGTCTACAATCACTTAAATCAATAACTTCCAAGTTGAGGCAGTTCTCAGCGAGAGCAACAATGGTGCGGTCCGACACTTTTACCAGCGCAATCAAGCTTAATTTCTTGAGGGTTGAAATGGCCGAGATTGCCACACCTCCAGTGTCGGTGATCCTTCGGCCGCAATTGGCCAAATTAAGGTGTTCCAAGCAATGCATTCTCTGCAAATGCGATACCCCAACATCTGTAATCCCTTCACACCAAGCTAGGATCAATGTCTTGAGGGTTTTCGAACAAGACCCATTTGCAAGAAAACCCAATCCTTTATCCGTAATCTGACAACACCATTCCAAACTCAAATAACTAATCGAACTACAAAACCCAATAGCTTCAAGCGATTTGTCCGAGACCTCCAAACAACACCCCAAGTCCAAATACGTCAGATTTTTTGCCAAGTTTATTAGCGAAACAGATATCTGATCCGTAATAGAGCTTCTGCCTGTAAGTATAACCTTGGACAATTTCGGACACCCATTTGCCAGAGCCGGTAGACCTAAACATTTGAGACCAAGATCCCACGACGTGGTCACCAAATTAAGGTTGAGGACCTCGATTTTGGGACATGTCTGGGATATGAACTCGAGATCGGTGTCGGATATAGAGTTGGGTGTTTCGAAGGTGACTATGTTTGGGAACCTAGGCAGTGCCTGACGGAGAAAATCGGGTCGGAGAAGACGAATTGATGATCGGTTTAGACCCTCGACTCTAAGCCATTGTTTGCAGACCTGGGAGAAGGATTTTCTATCAGCTGGGTCGAGAAGCTTGGTGAGGATTAGGGCAAGTTCTTCGTCGCAAAGCAAAGAAACTTTCCCTAATTTTTTCGCCATTTTTCTCTCTGATTTGGTTTCCTACTCTGTTTGCTTGAACACCAAACTGGTCAAGTCACCGGTATTTCATCTTTCGGTGTGGTTACATATTATACCGACACGTAGTTTCCTTCTAATGCTTTGGGACACGTGTAGAAACATCTGTTTTTCACCATTTTTATTTTTCTAAAACTATGAATATATATATTTTTTTTTGTCGTGAAACTGATATTCGTAAAGCCAAAAGGTATATAGAGGCCCAAACAAATCTAAGGGCAGGCAATAAACCCTTCAAAGTCAGAAATTCATAAAAATTAAGACATGAGTAGGATAATAACTAAAAAACTATGAATATTGGTTTAATGTTTTTCTTTTGTTCCGAAAAAAAAAAAACCTAGTACTCTTTTTTATATTTAAAACAAACAAAAAAAAACCTTTTTCAATTTGAAACACAACATTCAGGCAAAAAAATAAAAAAGTTGAAACATAGTATGAAAGTTTTTTGAATAAAAAACTGATAAGTTCGGGTTACGAATTTGATATTCGTTATGTCACATATGAAAGTTTCAATGTGATTAAGTTTGAAAATCTTGATAGCTGACGGAGATATTTGGCTTGGAGAAGAAGAATCAATGATCGGTTTACGTCCTACACTCTCAGCCCTTGCTTGCAGACCTCAGAGAACGATTTTCTATCATCTAGGTCGCTAAGCTTGGTTCAGGATTAGGCCAAGTAGCTGTCCCATGTTCACACCCCTCGTAAATTTTGTCAAAACTCTCTTGATCCATTTGAATGTTTAGAGTTTACACTAGTATCTGATGCTTCAAGAGGTAATTTTCTAAAAGCATTGTGTTTCATGGAACACTGGCCAAGTAAAATGAACCTAAGGTGAAACAACATTAGAATAATGCAATCCAGAATTCAAATGCCTAATACGGTTCAAGTGCAATTCCAGAATGGGAATATGTATCAGCCTTATGTTCATCTGGATTTCTCTTATACTAAAACTCAAGAGTCCTCAAATCATATCTGGTAATGACCAGTTATTATCAGGCATGTGGAACTGCAGCACTAAAGTTTGCAAGCAAGATTTCATTCAGCCATTAATTTTTACGAAACATTTAGGCATACAAGCCTAATTGCGGTGTATAATACTATAATAATCCTAGGCAACTCCCACGTATGGAACTGCTTGGAGGCAAAACATATAAGAACATATGCTAATTGAACATGTACATGGAAAAACCTGTAAATGCAGATAATAATGGTCTTTGAAATTTCGAGGCCAAAAATAGTAGTACATGTAAAGGTCTTTGTGAAATATTTAACATGATGAACTTCTTCAGCTGATGAAAAACTTACTAGTTGTTGAGAACAGAAGCAACAAAGCAGCACCAAACTGTAGCGCACCTTTGCCAAGTTCAAGCCATCACCACCACCTCTATTTTAAGGAATAGGTTGGAAAAGCGCTACCCATCATCACGAGTCTTCTAGTGCTCTCTCGCATCAGGGGCAATATCTTGCTCAAACTCTCCTCACCATGCAGAAGTATAGACTTCAATGACGGGCATCCCAGCACCAAGTGTTCCAAATCAGATGCGCTAACTTGATGAAGACGATGCAAAACAATAGTTTCCAAGCACACATGACCCGAAAATGCACGAATACCAGCTCCAGTTAACAACCTACATTCACTTATATCAAGCACCTCCAAGTTGGGGCAATTCTGAGCCAGAGCAGCAACTGTGCGGTTGGACAGTTTGGCCAGCGCAGCCAAGTTCAATTTCTTAAGGGTCTTAATGGCCGAGATTGCGACACCCCCAATGTCAGTGATCTTATGCCTCGAACTGTTGGACAAATTCAGGTGCTCCAAGCATTGCATTTTCTGCAAACTTGAGACCCCAACATCAGTAATTCCCTTACACCAAGCTAGTATCAATGTCTTTAACGTTTTCGAGCAAGACCCATTTGCAAGAAAACCCAATCCCCGATCCGTAAAACCACACGACTCCAAATCTAAATAGCTAAGTGAACCACAACACCCAATTGCTTTGAGGGCTCTATCCGAGATGTTATAGCAACCTCCCAAATCCAAATGTGCCAAATTGGGTGCTAACTTTATGAGCGAAACAATTACGGGATCAGTAATAGACCTTCTCCTTTTAAGCAAGACCTTGGATAATTTTGGACATCTATTTGCTACCACCACTAGACCAAACCCCAAGAGACTGAAGGGTTTATGACCTGATGTAGTAAGGTCAATGGTCTCGAGTTGGGGGCATGTTTGGGCTAAGAATTCGACGTCAGCGTCGGTGACAGGCTCGGAGGTTTCGAATGTGAGTAAATTTGGGAATCTAGGGAGTACCTGACGGAGAAATTGGTGTCGGAGAAGACGGAGTGATGATCGGTGTAGAGCCTCGACTTGAAACCATTCCTTGCAGACCTGGGAGAAGGTTTTTCTGTCACCTGCGTCGCTGAGCTTGGTCAGGATTAGGCCAAGTTCTTCGTGACACAGCAAGGGAATTCTCCCCAATTCTTTTCCCATTTTTTTCTCTGAAACAGCGAGACTGACGACGACTTGCGTTGTAGTGAAAGATTGAAAGCTTGAGAATTGAGATGATGGGTGACGTTTCGTTTTCTGCGACATGTAGTTATCTATTTTTGGTCAGATGGGTTGGGCTAGGAATTTGATAAATATGCCTAGCCCGATATAGGGAGGTTTATTAAACAGGATTGGTTTGAAACTTTGAGGTTTAGGCAGAGCATATGTTCAAATTAAGATGGCCATGATTAGAAACATGCATATCAAGGGCACCAAAACCAAAAGAAATGGCATTCGTGGATGATGTTTGAAAGCAGGATTTCATTTAGGCATTTTTACAAAGAGTTAGAGCTCATCCAATCCAGGGAACCATCGTTAAACATTGGTCGTTAAGGCATATTCTCAAAATACCGATATATTTACAGCTGTGGCAATAGGCGCGTGATTAACATCCCTTTGTTTGAGACAGTTCGCATACAAGACTAATTCGGGTGTCTAAGAAGAGGTCAATGAAAGATTTAACGTAGAAGCCTCATTCCAAACCCCATTCCAGATCACCATTGTTGTTGTTGTTAGTTTGGAGCCGAGTTAAGTAAGGCTCAGCCTGATTATGCAGGAAAGATTGGTTTCTGGCTTGAGTAGGGGCCTTTCTAACTAAACATTAAGGCTGAAACAAATTGAAGCAAGATTACGGGCAATTTAGCCTACACTACAACTGCAATTTTCAGTTAGCAGGCAGGTATGTGGGAATTATGAGCTCTCAACTTTGCACGATTTCCTTAAACCCACTGAATAAAGAGACTCTTGATCTGTATGACCACACTATACAGGTTACAAAACTCCGAAAACAAGGGCGCTTTTCATCAAACAGGTGATGAGTGGCGAGTAAACAGTACAGAATGCAATTGTTAATGCTTCAGCTTCACTTCTTCTAGTAGATGAGAAAAAGTGCAATTCAGAGTTCAAATGCTTACTACAATTAGATAACAAACTGCATATATAGTCCATGCAAGGCTAAAAAGACATTAAATCTCAAGATATCTATAAACAGCTTCAACATGGCAATTGCTGAACTTGTTTTCTAAACTAAGGTGAAAAAGACCAAAGAATGCTAGTTGCTCACGCCAAGAAATACAGCGATTGAGTTGCTGCATCCAACCATACCCATTAATCTTCGAACCTCAGGAATTTCCGAGTGTTCAGTTGCATTAGAGGCAGCATGCACGTAATTCTCCCTGATTTCAACACAACAGACTTCAATGAAGGACACCCAAGTACTACGTGTTCCCATCATACACGAGATTCTAAGTACGGATGAGTTGAAAATGCACGAATACCAGCTCCAGTTACCAAAGAACAACGACTTATATTAAGCACCTCCAAGTTGCGGCAGTTCTCAGCAAGAGCAGCAATGGTGCAGTCTGAGATTTTATACAGCGAACTCAAGTTCAATTTCTTGAGTGTTCCAATTTCCGAGACTGCGACACCTCCAATGTCAGTAACTTATGACAACCAAGCCAAATTCAGCTACTCCAAGCAGCTCATTTTGTGCAAAAGCGAGACCCCAACATCTGTAATCTCGTCACACTAAGCAAGGATCAATGTCTTGAGGGTTTTCGAGCAAGAACCATTTGCCAGAAAACCCAAACCTTCATCCGTGATTAGACCCCATTTCAAATTCAAGTAGCTAATCGAACTACAAGACCCAATTGCTTCGAGGTCTTCGTCCAAGACCAAGCAATGTCCCAAATCCAAATGTGTCAAATTGTGTGCTGAGTTTAAAAACGTAAGATGAACATTCACCGATCTCCGTCTAAGCATAACCCGGGATAGTTTGGGACACCCCTTTGCCAAAACGCTCATACCATCGACCCAATAGTCAGGACTTTTCTTGAATGGAGGGTGATCTTTGGTCCTGAGGTTGATGGCCTCGAGATCGCGACAAGTTTGAGGTATGAACTTGAGGTTGGTTTGAGTGATAGGCTTGGAAGTTTCAAATGTGAGTAAATTTGGGAATCTAGGGAGTACCTGACGGAGATATTCGGATCGGAGAAGACGAAGGGATGATCGGTTTAGACCTTCCACTCTCAGCCATTGCTTGCAGACCTCCGAAAATGATCTTCTATCATCTGGGTTGCTAATCTTATTGGCGATTAGAGCAAGCAGATCCTCATCATCCATTACAGAAATTTTGCATACTTTTTTGGCTTCTGAAACCGTCTTCCCCTTTCCACTCATCTCGCTGAAACGACCAACAGAGTCATCCCCATGGTGTAGTCTACTATGCACTTTCCGCGAGGACATGTCAAATGGGTTGGGCTAGGGATTTGATAAAGCCAGACGGCCCTAAACATGCTCAGTCCAATCTTGGGCTTTTCCCAATCTAGGATTTGCTTTCCTTTTGTTATTGGCAAAGATGAGTAAACGGAATTCCAACTGTAGACATTCATAATAAACGTTAAACACACACAAATAAAGAGACTCTTGAGAAAATGCAACTGAATTACAAAGTAAGGCTCAGATTTACTTTCACGAGAAGAAAGGAATAATGAAGTTCAGAATAAATTTGATGAATGATAACCAATTGCATTGTCAATTGTCATGGCTACAAAAAACACTACACCTCAAGGCTCAAGGTGTCTATGAAAGCTTCAGCAATTATCAGCATGAAAATATATAGATAGTACTCATATAAAAACTTGCATTGATCTGCTAATCTAGCGTCAAAAAGATCAAAATATGCAAGAGAGATCGTTAAAGAGATCAAAATATGCAATAGCAAGCAATTAAGGTGCTGGATCGATTCATCCATACCCGGACATTAGTACGTCTTCCACCGTCAAGAATCTTCTAGTACTCTGTTGCATTAATAGAGGCAGCAGCCACTAACTAGTCACTGTGTCGACCACAATAGACTTTAGTGAAGGGCATCCAAGTATCACATGTTCCACATCACATGCATTGAGATACTCACCATATAAGCGCAACACAAGAGATTCTAAGCACATATGACTTGAAAACTTACGAATACCAGCTCCAGTCACCGAACACCAACTTAAATCAAGCCTCTCCAAGCTGAGGCAATTTTCAGCAAGAGCAACAACACTCTCGACCCCCGCGTACAAGTTCAATCTCTTGAGTGTTTTGACAACCCGAGATTGCCACACCTCCGATGTCGGTGACATCTGATGACAAGTGAGCCAAATTCAGGTCCTCCAAGCAATGCATCTTCTGCAACCGCAAGACCCCAACACCAGTAATTTTAGAGCACCAAGCAAGGACCGATGTCTAGAGGGTTTTTGAGACAGTCCCATTTGCCAGAAAACCCAATCCTCTATCCGTAATGCCAAAACACCATTCCAAATTCAAATAGCTAATAGAGCAGGATGACCCAATTGCTTCAAGGGATCTGTCATTGATGGAGAAGAAACAATTATTCAAATCTAAGTATGTAAATTATGTGCTAAGTTTACAAACGAAACTCTCCCTCTAGGCGAAACCCGAGACAATTTGGGACACCCTCTTGCCAAAGCGCATAAACCTGCTTTGTCTGCAATGTCAAAGACGGCCTTTGGAATTAAGGTTGATCACCTCGATATTGGGACAGGTTTTAGCTATGAATTTGAGGTCGGTTTCGCTGATATCCTTGGACGTTTCGAATGTGACTAAATTGGGGAATTGACTGAGAAATTCAGGTCCGAGGAGAAGAATTGATGGTCGGGTTAGACCCTCCACTCTCAGCCATTGCTTGCAGACTTTGGAGAAGGATTTTCTATCATCTGGGTCGCTTAACCTTTCGAAGATTAGGCCTACTTCATCGTCACTCAGCAAACAATTTTCCATAGTTTTTCTTTTGCCATGCATATTTACTGTTTTGGTTTGCCAACTCTGTTAACAGTCCAATTGTTCCACAAACTTCTCGGCCATTTTTTCAAATCAATCACATATAATTGACTTTCCTCCAAAGTATTATGCTCAATAACTCACTTTGATCTTATAGTTGCCTTATTATAATTTATACATTATACATTAAGATGACTTTTGATGTAACTTTGGTAAGAGAGAAAAAAAAAGTACATTTCTCTTTATCAGAGTAAGGTAGTTGTACCTTGAGTAGTTTTAAATACACACCTCTATTTTCTTAATACACACCCCACACTCAATACACCACATATTTAATTTTTCATTCTAATATTAGACTAGATACACATCCCAAATGACCTAAAATACCCTTAATCTCTAAAACCATGAAATATCATATTATTTGACTATATTAAGATTATTATTTAATATTATATATTAGTATATTGAGATTTCATAATTTTCTTTTACATATTTTCTTTTGCTGGAAATTTTGGCCTATCCCAACTCCATTACGACATCAATCAATTGGAATTTGAATATAAAATTTTGAACATTTGCAAGTCCTTCAAAATTTAAACTTTCAATATGATCTGCAAAATTTACACTTTCATGCACTACATGTTCAATATGTTATGCAAGATGAAAACTAAAAACTGATAGAAATAAAAATAAAATAAAAACCTAAATGCTTTGCTTTCTTACTCTACTCACTCTCACAACTTACTAGCTACCACCTCCAAAACGACGGTAGATCCCAATGAGATAGCTTTCGAGATTACGTTGAATTATATTCAATACAAGATGAAGAATACATATGCCAACTGAAGATTGTTGAACGAGGTCTTCAAATTCATGTCCGTAGTCGAAATTCAGGTGATGAAGTGCGGAGAAGAAAGATGTATTGCAACGTACGTATAGGGTTTAGAAAAATAGACATAGAAATGCGTGATTCAATTTTTTCTTCTTCTAATACAAAGATGTCTATTTTGGTCATTTAACATACTTATAAAATTTAATTTGAAATATAAAATAATAGGGATGTGTATTAAGTAGTTAGGGGTGTGTATTTAAAATTTCTCTTGTACCTTTCACAAGGCAAAATAATACTGTAACTTCTAATTAGACTAGTATGAAATTGACGGATTAAATGTCAATATGTGCCAAAAATTGAGGTAATTAACTTTTGGACATAAGGATAGTATCTGCAACCTACAACCTAGATGGTAGATAACTAGCTCAATTAACCCAACAAATTTTATCAAACTCTAACTATTCGAATTCTACCCCCAATTGGTGTAAAAAAGAAAACAATCCGAAAAAGCCGTGCACTAGTAACGAACAAATAAAGGCACCCATCCCTGTGAATTACATAACCCATGAAGGCCCCAACAGAAGCCTAACCTTTTTTCTTCATTATCGAAAAAATGATTTCATTTACGATTTATCAATCATGAGTTAATTTAATCTGCACAGACCGGCCGGCGATGGAAATACTACCACGTACTATTACCATAACTCAATCACTTGGATCTTTTGAATCATTAGTTTTAGACTTTTAGTGGGGCGTGTGAACTTAAACCGGCCTGAGGTTAGGCCATCAATGATTATTCATGTGTTTATCTTCTGTATCATATTAATCATATTCTCAAAATTATACATTGTAAGCAAGTTTTAGAGCTCCTCTTTACCCAAACAGATATCTTTTCACTCTTTTGACAAGATAGTTTTGCGTAGATCAATGATACTTTTGTAGCCTCAATCAAATCTGTATTCCAATCATTGAACTTTGAGAATCACTCATCTAAAAACCTTATATTACGTACATCAGCAAAAACTAGATCAATAAATATGGTGAATAATAACATATTAATTAGTGAGCTCTTACAAAGAAAATACTCAATTCTGGGCCAACTGCACCATCTGGATTTATCATGTACAAAGACTCAGAATCCTTTGATCCAACCACCCTATCAAACCTTGCCCTTATATATGTCAGTTCCCCATCTGCTGCATATTCCTTCTCCGATGGACTTGGAAGTACTCCAGCACCCATTGAAACCCCTCTCAAAGTTTGCATAACATGAAGCTCATCCTCTGACATTTGTTTCCTCCTAATCGAATACCCAACTTTTCTCCCATTACAATACACAGCCCAAACAAACTCCTCTAACACCTTCTTCTTGTGCGTCTTGGTCTCGCTCTCCAGTGCGATTCGGACTATATCCGATGCCATTTCCTTGTGGAAAACATTGCTGTGCATTGGCAGCTCTATTACAAAGATTGGCATGCAATGAGGGTCTTCTTGTATTGCCAGGCTCACTCTGCCTTTGCGATAACCAAAAATTGTACCTGTTGTGGCATGGTCTTTGAGTAGAGGCTTTCGGGGTCTGCCCAACAGAGCCACCATTTTGCAACCTGATGTCAACATGGGAAAGAGTTTGAACATCTTGAGGAGGCCTCCGGATGATGATGATGAAGACTTTGATGAACGCTTTTCGGTTGTGGAATTGGTGGTAGTAGTATGCCGGATCAAAGAAAAGAGGGCTGAGTTTTCCATGTTATAGAATGGGCTAGAGCGCACAGATGGCATTGTTGGGGTTCTGGATATGATATCAGTTTCAAGGAAGAGTAGAAGGGTATGTTAGAGATGACTGTCTGGTTGTGTACGCTGATTGGAAATATATATATATATAGACAAGGGAAGGTTGGAGAAAAACTTGCGTGGCACGTCATCATGCTGATGTGCCACTGAAAACCAATAATACAATGAATTTGCTTTCTAAAGTCATTGTGGATAGGACCTTAGTTATGAGACATTTCATTAATCACTTTAAACGCGTGTAATTTAAAGTCTATTTCAATAGAAAATTAAAGTGTTTGATGAGATTTCTCATGGAGTTTCCTTTTCACAATTTTATGGGGACAACTTCCAAATTCCGTCATCACCACTTGTCATGTCACACATATTAAGGTAGAGAGAGTTCTCAGGCCTTGTTGGGAGGAAAATAGGAGCTTGAAACTAATTGTTCAGTTCGGGTGGGGGTATGTTTATGTCCTTGGAATCTATGAAGGCGGGAATTCGGAATAGAGACACTTCAAGTTGGTTAAGAGTGAAAGGAAACTTAATGGGACTAAAAGATTGATGTGACAAAGTTTAGTGAAGAAAAGGAGAAGGGGCTTGAATGTGATAAGATAAGAAGAGGTCGGACCACACAGGTTGTGGGGAAGGAAGGAAGAAAAACAAACTGAAAAAGCATCAAGAGCTAGAAAAAGGACTGCGGCAATGTTGGTTTAGCATGTGCCTCTCTGATCATCACATTGAGCATCAATGTCACTTGCTTTATTGCTTTTCCAAACCCCATCCCATCCTAAATGCTCAATAATTATTTAGGTGCAGCTCATCTTTTTCTCCCTCGCCCGTACTGTTCTGCTTCTGTTCATTCAATCCATGGCACTCAACTCTGCTTTTTGCTATTGTTGGTGACTATCACTTTCCTTGGCTCCTTTTGAGTTCCTCCCTCTTCTATATGTCAGACCATGGTCATTCTCTTATCAGAAAACCCATGTTAGGCAGCCAAAGGTAATGATTGATCGAAATACTTGGTCACATTACTCACAGCTTCACAGGTCTGATTTGTGTCCATCATCGCAGTCACGGATCCAAAATTTATTTTCGATCTATGGTTGAGACGAAACAGTCTACAATGCTTGCCCTAGTTATTACTGTATCTGTTTGTAGCAATTCTTCAAACACCCTGTAGACAACTCATCGAACACATTGCATTCCCTCACCCTCGTAACATATTTGCCCTTGTGTATAGTCCTCTTTTAAGCTTTTTAACAAATGTTTTACCTTGAGACTTTTAAGTAAATGTGTAAATAGAACCTATCAAGTATTTTCTTCGCTCAACACAAATATGACCTACCACACCGCTCTTGATCCACATTTTGATCATTTTGAGTGCAAATTTGTTCAGAAAGGTGCGAGTGAAGATACCGAAAACTAATCCTTCAATTTCAGTAGCAAATAATCAAGGTTTAAACCCTTTAATTAGGGATTCACTGAATGTTTAATAACAAATTCCAAACTGAAACAGAAGGAGCCAGGGTCAGTGTCCGTGCTGGGGCTCGTTTGCGATGATCAATATAAAAGTAGTAGTGTCGGCATCACCATAAGACGAACCATAATCTTTTGACAATATTAAACAGCATCTGTTGCATTATATAGGCACCTTTCTACGGTGCCCACAATCACGAATTCAAGTTGGAGTTTTTTTGAAGTGTGTGGGTTGGATTTTTATAATTAGAAACAAAGCATTAAAGAGATAGGAACAAGGCTTCTACGTACTCCTTTGATCATGTTACGTCTACTTCTTTCTTCTATAGCTACAAATGAAATAGAGGTTTCACGCATAAATGCATGAACACAACTACTAATTTCACATCTGCCAGCTCCTGCTTTCTGTGTGAGATAAGCTTAATAATGAAATTTCAATTCTGTGGCGTCAACAAGAATTTTTCTTCAGTTTTATTGAGACATTCCAACCGACATCTGATTATTGTTTTGAGAAAAATATGAATGGAAAAAATTGAGGTGGAGCCATTAATTTCACTTTTGGAAAATGATTCACTGAGTGAGCAAGCCTGGGAACAGAGAAAAACTGAGAAAGTAATGGTCCTTTTTAGCATACTTTGGATGCAAAACTATATATAGGTTGCCTGCAGCGAAGGTGCATGGGTTCCAGATCCATATGAATTTACGTAATGAGGTTGTAGTCTACATTGATGTAACATAAAGCTAAATGGAAAATACAAAGAATGCATGATCTCCACCACTTTCAACAGTGGCAAAATTATATTGATTGTGTGATTGATTGATTCAAAAGTTATGAATTTATTGTGATATTCTGAGTTAAAACTTCTTAAATGAACATTAAAACTTCTCTTGTACTTCAAAGTATGTGAGGTTTCAAATTATATAACCAACAGTTAGATTTGGTTGAATGATTAAGGTTGAGAAAATGGGAAGGATAATAGAAATTGGAAATGATATTTGTAACTAAGCTAGGAAGGGAATTGAATGCATGGTCATTACTTACATCCTTGGAATTATTGGGGTTATCATAATATCTTTAGAGATTGGACAATGTGGAGAACAAACCGTGTACGACCTACTACTCTTTGAAGTTAAATCTATCTCTTCCATACTCAATAATTGATATAAAGTTCTAACAAATCAGGCCGGGGACTATTAGCTTTCTTTTTTGGTCAACTTGCTCTATAATTTAGCAAAAGAAGGCAAAAGATCATCAAATGACTCAAAAGTCAAAATTATGAACAAAAATAACATCGATCAAGAGTAATCCAAAAAATTATCATCAAAATGACTCGTGATTAAGGTGCACAAATATGTAAGATAGCATTTCGTGACAAAATATTTACAAAAAATGTACGATTTGATTACGAAAGCTTCATTTCAGATGGCATTATGCAGTTTCTTGAGTTTCTTATTCTCCTAAAATAGACTCAAAAGAGGGTTCATGAGAAAACCGAAGATATAATTGCAGCAGGCCAACTTTATCTATTTGCTATAACAAAATGTAACCCATCGTCAGGCCCATAAAATCTCACAGGCCACAGAAGGATTGAAATCCCACAGCTTGAGATATCAGGGCTGTTGTCGGCTCCAGTTATAAGCCCACAATTTCCCACCCATTCCAAAATGCATCATATGGTATCACACTATAACTCTGAAAGTCTGAAAATTGAAGAACTTGGCATACATTATTTACCAAGAATCTATAAAATGGTGCAAAATTCCCGATTTCCTACAATTGAACTGACCTCTAAAACGGAAACCTAATCATCAGCATCAGCGTTTCAAGTTTCGAAAATAAAAGCTTATTATCCAAATATGCGGCAAGGAAACTGACAGGTGGAAACTCCGGCGTGGTGATTCGTATTTGGGAGCAACAGGAACTCGACCTGGTCGCACAAGAGCTTAATAGGGCGAGTGTCTCCCATCAACCAGACCTTGGTCCTATATTTATACTCAACGTGCAGAAACACCCCGAACTTCACTGTCTTCCCTTGTGAAACTTCCTTGGCTGTCTCGCCGTCCACGCAATGCCCCGCTACTCCGACCTTGAAATCCAGACTCGTCTGGTTTCCTGTGTACAAGAAGAAAGAAGGCAACAGCTTCGTCGCCAGAATGTGTTGGCTCTCAACCAGATGCCCATGGTTGTACCAGTAGTACTTCTCCATTTTTCCGAAATATATGAACACTTGGACACCGGCAATGTCGATCATGAGCTTGCGGTTGGGATTGTGTGCCACGAGCGTCATATTCCACGTGGCAGTCAATCCGGAGGAGCTGGTGAGCTCGAGTCCGGTCACGGCAGCTGAGTCGACCCAGAACTGGGGTTCCTCTGGATTGAGCGACTGATGTACAATTGTGTCGATCAGCAGAAGCGTGGTCATCAGGCTGACCAATATGAGCATACAACAGCCCACGCCGTGAGGGTTCATCGGTTCGTCGTATGAGTCGCGATGAAGAACCCTTACCATTTCTGCTACAGCTATGGACGAGATTAGGGTTTTTCTTCTGAGTAGCAGGTTTAGGGTTTTCGCGGTAGTGATATATAGAATGACCTAAACGGGTGATGAGTCTTATTCAACTGCTAAATGAATTCTGTTTGGTTGTACTAATTCTATGGCAAGTTTATGACGTGGTATGCTAGCACCACCCATTAGACAACCAGTGCTTACTTATTCAGCGAGCTTATAAACTATGAACATACATAGTAAATAGGCACAAAAATAAAACAAAAGTGCATAGGTCCCTAAAAAAATAGGGTATAACTTAGAAAGAAAAATCTATCTAATTTGGAGTCCAAATAGACCCAATAGTAGCCCTAGGACCAACGCTAAGCCCAAAAGACAAAGTGAAGGTCCGGGCCTATAAACCTCAGCCCTACAGGATATGTAGCCAAGGCCCAACAGTGAAGCCTAGCCCATCATCTCTCCACAACACAGAGCCTTCGAGCCTCAAGACGCCATCCCCGCCTGATGCCTCGCCGTTCGACGCCATCGCCGCCTGACGCCATTGCTTCCGATCTCGCGCCCAACCTAGAAGCGAGGTACGATCTACTCCACAGTTCGACCACTCGAAACCCGGCTCGAGCCGCACAACGCTGTCCTCTGGAGCGAAACCTAGCCGACGCCGTTAGGAGCTAGCAAAAACCAGCTGCCTCCTCGTCATGAACCTCCAGCCCCAAGCTATCTCGATCCAAATAGGTATAGTTACCACCATCAAAACCTTAAGCAAAGATCCCATAAGGTTAGACCATATGTCGCCCGTCCAGCAGCATCCCCACGACGTCAGGGAGACATCGAACGAGGTTGGAGATGCCTTTGCCGCCGCAAAGCTTTAGGGTTCTTAGAGAGAGTTAGCACGTTTAAATTTTTTTTTTTTTCAGTAGTCCACGGTATAATTTAAATTCAAACAAACGGTTTTATTATATATATATATATATAAAAGGGTTACAAAGAACTATATATATATACATATCCTATCCAGAGCGAGGCCTCGCTATGAAATTAAAGTGCGAGGTTGGAGTCTAGGGTCACTTTTCGGTCTCATATCCACATCTCGACTGCTCATTTTTTAGGTACTAATAGATCTATCTCTACAAAATTTCAGCAAAATTGATGGTCGTTAAGACATTGATAACTGAATTAAAGCTAGTATGGTTCAGGTTGGACAGATTCAATTCGTCCACTAGTTCAAGCGAGTTAGATACCTTAAAGATCATTAATTTGACTGAAATTTTGCAGAGATTATCTATACATTAGCATCTAAAAACTGAACGATCGAGATGTGGATATGAGACCAAAAAGTGATCATAAACTCTAACATCGCACTTTAATTTTCAGAGCGAGGTCTCGCTCTGGATAAGATCTGTATATATATATATATATATATATATACAGATCCTATCCAGAGCGGAGCTCCGCTTTGAAAATTAACGTGTGAAGTTCGAGTTTTGGGTCACTTTTCGGTCGCATATTCACATCTCGATCCTTCAGTTTTTAGGTACTAGTGTATAGATCGTCTCTGCAAATTTTCAGCCAAAATGATGATCGTTAAGGCATTGATAATTGCCTTAAAGCTAGTACGGTTCAGGTTGACAGATTTAGTCCGTCCATTAGTTTAAGCGAGTTAGATACCTTAACGATCATCAATTTGCTTGAAAATTTGCAGAGATGATCTATACACTAGTACCTAAAAACTGAACGGTCGAGATGTGGATATGCGACCGAAAAGTGACCCAAAACTCGAACTTCACACGTTAATTTCAAAGCGGAGCTCCGCTCTGGATCGGATCTAGAGCATCCCACACCAAAAATGCCGAAGTTCATGGTAATTCTGACGCTAGGGGGCAGCTGACTCTAAAACATAACTCAAAGCTGCAAGCACATTTGCCACAAAGTTTGCTACACTAGGATGTGGCTAAAGTTGTTACAGGTAAAGGTAGATGCAATATGCCTAATGTCTCGAATGATAGAGTTACGTCGCTAAGGAGCTTTGCATTTTTCAGTTACAAGATTAATAACCAGTTGAGAGTGTCCTTCAACTAGAATATGAAAGCAATTATTTTCCCAAACTTTTAAGAGATCATCTCTCAATGTCATTGCTTCAGTGAGGAGAACGAATCCGAACTACAGTTGAACACAACTAGGTACAAAATTCAGTGAGTAGACAAACTGTATTTGTGTTTGATTTGGATCAGACCCGGCCCAATTGTTCATTTATGTTAATTTTAAATTAAAACCAAAAATAAAATGAAAAATAGAGGTTGGATGGTCAAATGGCTCTCTCGTCCATCGCGACTCTCACTCGCTTCTCTACTACTACTTCTTCTTCTCACTTCCACTGCATCAGTAAACGGCTCAGACTCATCGCCAGAGCACCAACCAAAAGTCAGCACCGCCAGAAAATGACGTCATCTTCTCGGGAAGCCAAGCAAGAGAAAATCGCAGCTCCTTTCGGCTCGTGGAAGTCCCCAATCACCGCCGATGTCGTCTCCGGCGCCTCCAAGCGGCTCGGCGGCACCGCCGTCGATTCCCACGGCCGCCTCATCTGGCTCGAGTCTCGTCCGTCGGAATCCGGGTACCGATTTCTCTATCCATCTTAATCTGTCCGTGACGTGTTTGATTTTGATGAATGAAGAGTTGTGTGTGTGTATAGACGAGCGGTTCTGGTGAGAGAACCGGAGAGACCGGAAGACGAACCGGTTGATATCACGCCGAAGGACTACGCGGTTCGAACTCTGGCTCAGGAGTACGGCGGAGGCGCCTTCAGCGTTTCAGGAGATACACTTGTCTTCTCAAATTATAAGGATCAACGCCTTTACAAGCAGTCTTTAAGCTCCAAAGGTAAGGGCTATATAGGCTTTTGCTTGTTATTGTTCATATTTGAAGTCAAACTTGTAGAATTGAAAGCTGATGAACCATGTGTGCCAATCAGATTCTTCACCAGTACCACTCACTCCAGATTATGGTGGACCAGTTGTTAGTTATGCTGATGGGGTGTTTGATGCACGTTTTAACCGTTTTATCACTGTGAGGGAAGGTATATTAATTGTACATATCTTTAGTGATTAGTATAGCATGTACTTCTGCGCTTTTCGGTGCCATATACAAGGCGTTTGTGTTTGAAATCAATTTCTCACTTTGGTGTAGATTGTCGCGAAAGCAGCATGAATTCAATCACAACAATTGTAACAGTAAGGCTTGATGGAAAGGACATTCAGGGTAAAGACTCTATTACTTTATTTTTTCAGTGCATAGTATATGTCGAACATTAAGTGTGTAAAAAAAAAAAAAAAAAAAAGGTGTCTGGATACCTTTGATGTTGTTTAACTAATGTGAGCACCGTGTGACATCCAGAATCAGAAACACTCGTAGGTGGATGTGACTTCTATGCCTTCCCGCGTCTGGATCCCAAAGGAGAACGACTTGCATGGATTGAATGGTGCCATCCTAACATGCCATGGGATAGGTCTCAACTTTGGGTTGGGTATATATCTGAGAAAGGGTAAGCAATTGATGTTTGACAAGGGCAATATGTGTATTAGTGTTCTGTGCTGATATTTATATTAGTAAGGTTACATTTGTGCTTCTTTCATGCAGGGAAGTCTCAAAACGAGTCTGTGTTTCTGGCTCTGATCCTGCAATTAAGGAATCTCCAATTGAACCCAAGTGGTCCGCAAAAGGTATTTTTCTTCTTCTTCTGTTTACTTGGTTGAGGAAGTAATTAAGTTTGATATGTTATTATCAGATTGTCATGTCAATAAGATATAATTGAACTTGATTAACCTCAAGCATCCAGTAAATCTACTGTCTGAGAAAACTTATATATGCATCCCATTTGGAAAAAAGGAACTACTTCTATCTTTGTAAAGTACTGCTAATAATCTTGAATATCCATACAATACTAATTCAAGGTCAGATTTCCATGACTAATTCTTGGCTTTAACCCACCCTTCACGAAGGAATTTTATTTGCTCACTTACGTTTCTAATACTGTTTCTAATACTCCTTTAATTTATTTCTTAGTGTTATTCAAGTATCACAACTTTCAGTTATTGCTATTACTGTAGTCAAACGCTGATGAAATTGCGGTTGCTTCCTGCCATTGTATGCTTCAATTGTGCAGGGGAACTATTTTTCATTACTGACAGAAAAGGTGGGTTTTGGAATCTCTATAAATGGGTAAGTTCCGTACTATAACATAGGTTGAAATTGTTGTCTAGTTGGACAGCTGAACTATACTTCTTGCTTAATAACATTATGTAGGCATCAAAGAACAGTTTTTGCTTTTGAACATACTTTCTAGTAGGATAACAATTTAGCATCACACATACATCATTATCATATACATTTTCCTGATTCCCTCACACTTTGGCAACAGATTGAGTCTACTAATGAGGTCGTATCAGTTTATTCTTTGGATGCTGAATTTTCCAAACCACTATGGGTTTTTGGCTTGAATTCTTATGAATTTATTGAGAGCCATGAACAAAAGAACCTTATTGCTTGCAGCTATAGGTAATAATTAGTCTTGCTCATTTTGCATTTATCTTTTTTTGACTTGTAATTTATAATCATTATTTGCAAATGATTTAATTTTGGTTATTTGCTTGTAGGAAAAACGGGAGATCATATCTTGGAATTGTGGATGATATTCAGGGCTCATTATCCCTGCTTAATATTCCTTTCACGGATATTGATAATATTGTACTTCCAAAATTCTTATGTTCACTGGTTGCGCTGTTAAAAGTTCGTAAGTATTTGAACTATTTGTAGATTCTAAATTTCCACATCTATCCATGCAGACTTTGGGGTTCAATTGCCTATATGTGGAAGGAGCATCAGAAGTTCATCCATTGTCTGTTGCTAAGGTGTTTGCCATCTTTTATGCTCCATCGCCAAATACCTCTTTATTCTGCCCCACAAAGACTATCGTTTTACCAAGTGAACAACATGTATCTTGAAATAGTTTTTCGTTGCAGGTGACATTAGATGATCAAAAATCAAAAGCAGTTGAATTCAAGATTATTTGGTCTTCTTCACCCGATTGCTTAAAATATGAGTCCTACTTCAGCCTACCTGAATTAATTGAGTTCCCAACAGAAGTTCCTGGTCAAACTGCCTTTGCATACTTTTATCCACCATCAAATCCTAGCTACCAAGCAACTAAGGATGAAAAGCCTCCACTATTACTGAAAAGCCATGGTATGTATAGTTTGGAATTTTCATAGTTATGCTTCCTAAACTGGGGGCCACTTTTTGTCTCACTAATTTAGTTATGTTCTTCAAAGATGGCAAGTGAGCCTTTCCTTTTTAACTAAAGGAATATGTTATTTATAGGTTTCTATTAATAATAACTAAGAACAGGGATCATGGGATAAGTAATGGCTATGACATCATTTCATCAGAAACTTACCTACACCAGTATATTAAAGTAATATAAGAATAATTGTCTGTAGTTGGGTGCTCTCCTTTGTAGTCGATTTGATACCTTTTCTTGAATGTATAGTTCAACTTAGCATTGTTTTTCTTTTGATTCATGCAGGAGGACCCACAGCTGAAGCACGTGGAATTTTAAATCTAAGTGTTCAGTACTGGACTAGTCGTGGTTGGGCATTCGTTGATGTTAACTATGGTGGAAGCACTGGTTTGTTCTTGACGTTCTATTTATATTTAATGTTATGGTTTTCTTTTTCTTGTGAAAGTGATTATGATCATTCTGGTGTTTACTTATTCTTCTCATATTTATGGTTAATAGAAATGGTTTTGCCAGCAACATTCTTTCCAATCTTTTATTTCTTTCTATCTTATTAGACATTTTTTTTAAGGTTATGGCAGAGAATATCGTGAAAGGCTGTTGAAGAAATGGGGAATTGTGGATGTAAATGATTGTTGCAGCTGTGCTAGTTATCTGGTATGCATTTTACTCATTTTACTCTCCCTTATCCAAAATGGTGATGATGAATTTGATAGAAGACTCGGGCACTCAGCTAGCCATGGTAATATATATTTTGCTATCTAGGTGGAATCTGGAAAGGTAGATGGGAAACGACTTTGTATTACGGGAGGCTCTGCAGGTGGATACACAACCTTAGCTGCACTTGCATTTCGAGACACCTTCAAGGCTGGAGCTTCCTTGTATGGTGTGAGTGCCTAACATTGTACTTCGTTTATTATTCATTTCTTGCCTGGCTTAACCAATGCTATGTTTTGTAGTTAATAGAAATAAGGGATGGGTTAAATAAAGTGTAGTGTTGCAGCATGAATATATCTTGTATATACTTCGTTTATTATTCATTTCTTGCCTGGCTTAACCAATGCTATGTTTTGTAGTTAATAGAAATAAGGGATGGGTTAAATAAAGTGTAGTGTTGCAGCATGAATATATCTTGTATATATAAAAAAAAAATCTGATTTGTTTCTTTGATGTCGTTATATTTAGTAGCTTTCCTCCCTGGAACTTGATAAAAGTTTAATTGTTCTTTCTTATTTTCTTTTAATATTTTCCTCTGTTATTTAAAATATCCTTGTATGTATAGTTGTATACTATATTCTGTATGAACTAGAAAACTGAAAATTTCTGATCGTGAACAGGTAGCTGACTTAAACATGTTGAGGGCTGAAACTCACAAATTTGAATCTCATTATATGGATAATCTTGTTGGTAAGTGAAAATATAACATTTGATTTGTTCCTTGGTCATTCATTATATTAATAGAATTTGATGTTGAGGCAATTTTAACTGGTTGCAGGTAGTGATCAGGATTTCTTTGATAGATCACCAATCAACTTTGTTGATAAATTTTCTTGCCCAATAATCTTATTCCAAGGATTGGAAGACAAGGTAAGCAGATCTAGCTATTTGTTTGTCTGTTTCATAGTCTCTCTTTCCTCAGTTAACCATGTAATAGCCAGAGATTGAGAGTTCAATACAAATGAAACGATTAATTTGATCATAATTTGTGATTTTTAGGTTAATATTGGAAAGTACAATATATTTTGTAGGTTGTACCCCCAGATCAAGCTCGTACAATTTACCGTGCTCTGAAGGAAAAGGGCTTGCCAGTTGCTCTCGTGGAGTATGAAGGAGAACAACATGGTTTCCGCAAGGTATTTTCTACTTCTTTTGTTTTATATATTTGCAAATTTAGATGATTGGAAAGATCTATACTGATGCTGTATTCTACACAGGCTGAGAACATTATATTCACTCTGGAACAGCAAATGGTTTTCTTTGCACGTTTAGTTGGACACTTCAAGGTTGCAGATGAGATTACTCCGATCAAAATTGATAACTTGGATTAAGCATTTAAGAAAGAGGTGCCTCATTCTGGAATCTTTTACTCTGTTTTTATGTGATGGACTAGATTTGCAGGCTTAGGTTCTTAAAGAGATTCTGCTGCCCTCTGAGAAGTACAAACAATTTGCTAGTTTGTAGGGGTAACATTTAAGACAAGCTTGAACTTAATTGTCTATTGTGAATGGCTGCATCCCTGTGAGCGATGTTTACGTTGATTGATACCTTGTTCTGGAAATGTGGTAAGAGTGAAAGCAACATGTACATCTGATGTCAACTTCGCCATCACTACTAAAATTTTACTTCCAATCCATTTCTTTAATTAACTTTCGGCGTTCAATCCGTTTCTCCTGTAATCATGTAGAGAAGCTGTAAGGATCACATATATTTAATAATAACACAGATCCTGCTGTTACAATCCCGATCATCGCATGATTATGAATATATTAACGATGATATCACTGGATATGTGGTTTCCAGGCAGCAGCAATCGTCTGGTTAAAGGACAGACTGTAGTTAAAGAATACACCCTTAAAAGTTTACGTTCCCATGCATCAGCAACTGCAGCTAACAAATTTACCGTGGAGTCTTGGAGGAGAAGGGTTGATTATTTAGTAGTTTGAGATCGACATTAATTCGAACATAGCAAGGCACCCTCCCCACTCTTACATACAGTGTTCTAAAAAATTCCTCTAGTCAGCCGTTTAGGCCTCACCAAGGCGCTAGAAGGTGGTCTGCCGCTTATGTCTATTTTTGTCTTTTTATTTATTTATTTTCTTTAATATACGGAGGTTTCGAAAACAGAGTTGATGACAATTGACAAAGACAAACTTCTACTTCAAGCACATTATTTGATGAACACAATTTAATAAAGGGTGAATATCCTACTTAACTATTTGCAGTTCTGCTTCTGATTCTGTTAGCAAGCAAGAGCTGTCAATTACAGCGCAAGTCTTGCACTGTTTTTATCTGTAAAACTTCCAGATTCTTCCCTACCCTCTCTTTTCTTTCAGTTCAGCTATAACCATATCAAACAACTACAAGAGGCAATTAAGAAAAGCCCCCATACACATGTATTCAAGCTCAAATTTGTGTAGAACATAGCAAGCTAGAATAGATCTTACTATTCCTGCCCTGGACCACATCTAAAAAGATTGATTCATGATAGTGAGAAAGAAAGTTGAAATCTCCAAGATAGTGAGAGATGGATTTTTTCTTGAGTTGCACGCTCTTGTCTTTGTGCGTTGCTGCGTCCTGGCTAACCAGAGTTAGGCTACCGCAGGGGCCAAAGCCATTTCCATTGGTTGGAAATCTGGTTGAGCTTGGAGACAAACCTAATCTCTGTTTGACAAAGCTTTCACAACACTATGGCCCCATAATGTCTTTGAAACTAGGCCAACCAACCACTATTGTTCATCAACCATGGCCAAAGAAATCCTCCGAATCCATGAGAAATTGTTGATGTAAATGACTGTTGCAGCTGTGCCAGATATTTGGTATTATTCTCTCTCCTAAACAATAATGATATTTCCTAGAAAGCGATCATAGTAAATATAGATTTTGTTATCTAAGTGAATTCAGGAATAGTAGATGGGGATCGACTGTGTGCTACAGGGGAATCTGCTGGTGGATACACTACCTTAGCTGCTCTTGCTTTTAGAAACACCTTCAAGGCAGAAGCTTCCTTGTATGGCGTGAGTGCCTTACTCTATACTAGGGTTTCTACTCATTCTGTGGACAGCGATATCAGAAGGAACATTTGGTTGTTTCTGCAAACTTGGACACTATTTAATATGCAAGGGATTAAGACAGCTGAACTCTCCACCAGCAGTGATCTCTATGAACGGGAAAACTGACTTCATTTAAGTAATAGTTTTATGTCATATTGGCCATGAACAGATAGTTGACTTAAGAATGCTGAAGCCTGAAGGCAGAAGAAACTCACAAAGTTGAATCTCGCTATATCGATAATCTTGTTGGTAAGTTGGATTGTTGGAAGGTGACATTTGATGCTTTACTTCATAGGAGTGATTGGAAACCGAGGCAATTTTAATTGGTTGCATGCAGTGAAAAGGATTACTTTGATAGGTTCCGATCAACTTTGTTGACAAATTTTGTTGCCCTATAATCCTATTCCAAGGATTGGACGACATATATAGTAAGCATTCCCCCTTCTTCTTTGTGGTATATAGTGGCTTCATGAACTTCATGATTGGGCTTGGAAAGTAAATCCAATTTTACTTTGTAGTCTGTACCCCCAATGCAAGCTAAAACAATTTACCATGCTTTAAAGGAGAAGAGTTTGCCTGTTGCTCTTGTGGAGTATGAAGGAGAAGAAGGTGGTTTCCGCAAGGTAGTTTCTATTTTCTGTATTCACAAAATAAAATGTTTGGAAACCGTAAATTAATCTAGC
The DNA here is from genome assembly GCF_002994745.2 of Rosa chinensis. Lineage (NCBI taxonomy): Eukaryota > Viridiplantae > Streptophyta > Magnoliopsida > Rosales > Rosaceae > Rosa > Rosa chinensis. Next base: position 65,585,894 of record NC_037093.1, read on the forward strand.
ATAATACAACAGAGACTGAGAACAATAACTTCACTCTGGAACAACAAATGGTTTTCTTTGCACGATTAGTTGGAGACTTCACTGCAGATGAAATTACTCCTATCAAAATTGATAACTTTGATTAAGCCTAGATGTCCCTCATTAACTTTGATTAAGCCTAGATGTCCCTCATTATGTAGGTCTTTTGTGTAAACTATTATACATGCACACAGACAGAGATATATGATTGGCTGGTTTAGTTAACAAACTAGTTTAGTTACATAAGCTTTAAATAAAACCAGACTGATAGAAAAGGACGTCTATGCAATGCTTTGCACCTTTCTCAGTACTTCTAGAAGTTGACAAATATTTTCATTTACCTCCCCTTGTATTCTACTAGTACACGCTTAAAATTTTGTTAGTATACCCGAAAGGAAATGATATTAAAAGTAGATCGATTAAAATACAATTCTTCTGCTCCATTTCTATCTGGAATTTAGTAGTAGTTGCGTCCATGTTACATAGACATCCATCCATTAGAACCGTTTAAATTACTCCCAGATTATAACGAACGCAGTTGTCCTTCCTTCCATGACGTGTTGACTCTCTAGGTTTATGAATTAGGATAACCCAATGAATCATTTAATCTGAATGTGTCTATTTCATCTCATATATAAGATGTTCTGTTAATTTAATGGGATAATGACGCTAGAATATTTGGTTTTTGCCTTCTAGCTTATCTGCTTATAACTTTGTGGCATGGCCCTGTCACTAATTAGGTGGAGGTTGTCTTCATCACATGAACTTCTCATGGAATCATTCTAATGGATATGACGGAGGTTTATGCTTCCATAGCTAGCAAGTCTTACTTTTTTGTTTATTAATGTATCAAAATTGATATTTCTTAGTTGAGCTTCAACTAATATGTGCTGCAATACAAGAATTTGAACAAAAAATCGGATTTGTGATTTGAGAATTATCTATGCTCTCAGTATAATCTTACAATTTCAGACTTTGAGATGAAAACAAAGAAAGAATATATTTGTGTATAAGCAGTAATGGGGGCAACCAAGCTTTGATTTTTATGTCTTTCATTGCACACCACTCCTCTCAAGTATGAACTCTACACCTACTAAAAGAATACAGTCTTTACAACAAAAAGAAGAAAAACCCAGAATTTGTTTTAACAATTAATAAATAAAATAGAAAACTTTGAAGATTCAGGACCTTGAAAGAGACCCAAATCCATTGGCAAGAGAATGAACAGCAGGATTGAAAGCCAATCTTCCTAGAATGCCCTGTTTGTAAGGCAAGAAGGTCTTCTTCTTCATATCATTGGACACTGCCTTGTTCACAGTGTAATGCAACTCATGTGCTGAAGGTCCTCTTCTTGTTGAACTAGAAACAGAGGCCGGGCTGTCTATGGATCTGAAGCTGGAGCTAGCGGTCTTCGCATGCTCGTTTTTCTGATTCCAGAACTTTCTGAATGGATCTTTATCTGTTGCTCTGCCCTCTGATGCGCTCCGAAACAACAAAAAATCTTTCAGCCTCCATTTTCTTGAAGCCTTGCAACTATTCAAAGCAGCAGTAGCAGATGAAATTAATGAACCCTTTGCAGCTAATTGCTTGTTCTGTGCTGCTGCTGCTTGTCGTTTTAGCTCTTCTTCTTCTTGTGCCCAGTTAAACTCTGAAACCCTCAAAGGAGATAGTGATCTTGAAGATCTGCGGCTTGAAGAAGACACGGTTGGAGGAGCTCTTTCTCTTCCTCTTTGTTGCTGTGAAGAAACAGCTGATCTCTTCTGGGGAGTTTCCATTCCGGTCGAATTGTTCGCCGCGAATGGATATGAATCTCTATCTTTTCTCCTTCTGGGCGAAAGAGCTTGACGAATATTGATCTTCTTTGTTGAGAATTGAGGAGGTGGAGGAGCCTTTAAAGGTCTTATAACGCCGCCATCGAAAAGCTCTTCAGCTGAGAGAGAAACTCTGTCTACCTCCTCGCTAACATCAAACGCAAAGTCGTCTGGTTTTGGTGATTTGGGTGGTGCTGCAAGTTCAGGCTCATCTTCTTCTTCCCAGTTACTACTGACTGTGGAGAATTCATCAAATTCTCTGTAAAACTCGGACATTCGAGATGGACTGGTTGGTGCACTCAAGAAGCTGTAGTCGCCGAAGCGTCTCGGAGTTGAAGGAGTAGTAATGCAAAGCGAAGATCGACCGCTGTTGAAGTCGAAATCCAAGGTGGGTCTGCTTGGTATAGCTACCTCCATGATTGAGTCTTGCTTGTTTTGGAGAGTTTTGGTTTAGGGATAAACAGAGACAGATGGAACTGAAAGATGCAACGAGAATAGTTATATAACAGAGGGGTAGAGGAAGGAACAGAGAAATGAGAATGGTAAAGATTGTTGACCATGAGAAGGATTTAGGAGCCGCCTTTTAATACTTTTAAGCTAATGATATTATTACTTGCGCTATAAAACAATGAAACCTCACATGACAAATGTTCATCATTCCTTTGTTTTTTGGTTTTTTACGGTACCTGCATTTTCCTTCAAGTAGAGTCACAAGGTATACGTGGAAGCATGTTTTAAACATTCTTTATGTGTTCTTTTTCGTATCACCTTCACCGTTGGAAGCTAGGAGTTCTCTAGTATTATCGTCCTTAATATCATACTTTTTTTTTTTTTTTTTTATGTAACTCGGTAGAATTATCCTCAAAAATAATATTGAAAAGAGAAATATCATTATATTAAAAAATATTTGATGTCGTCGTACTCTTATTTGTTAACTGCTGGTAAAAAGTCGTATTGTGAAACTTTCCTTCTAGATACTTTGGAAGCGTAGACGAATACGAATTGAAGTACTTGAATTATATGTCAATGCAAACAGATCTATAAAACTAAAACTCAGGGCGTAATGAATGCCATCATTAATTCACCTGTGCCTTTTGCCCCAAGCTTTGGTTTGAATACGAGGCATGCAGTCAACGTAGTCGATTGCCTCACTTGAGAAGTGTCCCTATAATAGCTTACGATCGAGTTTGGCATGCACTCATAAAGCCCAACCAAAACAAGAAGAATTAATTATAACATGTTCAACATTTCCAATTGACTAAACTTAATTCTTTTGGAAGTTTTACTTCTATTGGATGGTGGCCAATTGTAGATGATGGAGTAGTAAAGTTTAAGAGTAAATCATGTTGTTATGCCAAAAATTGGGTTACAATTACAACTTGGACAAATCTAGTGGGAGGTATTTGGTATCTTTATTAACAACCAAAGATTTAAAATAGTCATGATTCATGTATTAAATTATGTTTTTGTACGCATTTTTCTTCTGAAATTAAGACTTATGGAACAGAATAGGGCCTAAAGTCGCTGTTGGATTGGTTCATGACTTCTAGAAATTAAACTGATAATTAATTTTTGGAGGCTTATAAATTCAAGATGTGTAAGATTGTTTTGGTGCAGCTATATCTGGCCTTTTGGGACCCCGAGATATCTAGACATTGACAAATTAGCTTAACAAAATGTCAAGTTGTGACACGAACCTGCGCCCCTTTTATTGATTTTTGATGAAAACTACAATATTTGGTAGGGCACATTGTTTATTGTTAGCATCTTTTACACTTTACAGCTGCCTCGCCTCTATCATTCTCATTTTCTTATAATCTGAATCTTGATTGGAGGAATTTGGATGTATAGTTTGATTAAGTTTTACCTTTGGCAAATTAATATATATATATATATATATATATTTTAGGGCAACAGAATAATGATTCATTGATATAAAATCATACGACTTCACTCGGTCAAGCTTGAGTGGTCCGAGGAGCCCTCGTATTACAAATCTATACTCAGATAACACGACTACAATCCAGAACGGAAACTTCAAAAAGACTAAAATCTTAAAGGAACTGCAGAAAAGAAAATGCAGAATTTAAAAAACTCCCTAACCCTATACTGCCATAAAATGGAACCAATGTCCTGAACATCTTGACGCCTAAGACCCTTTTGGTGTACGTTGCAACATTCAACGTACCCATAGCAACATTTTAGGAATAGGTGCAGGACAGACTACCCCCAAAAAACCCAAACCTGACCCAAGTGTGAGAGAATAGGGGAATTGGGCAAACCTAGGCCTAATTCACTAGACTGCATCACTGCAACCCATAAAGACAGAGGCCCAAAGGCTCACTGCCCAAACCCTACGTCCCCAACACCCAGCAATTGAATCTGGCTTTTCCGAGAAGCCGCTTGCCAACTCCTAATCAATTCAGCGGCCTCCCCTGGCAGGAGACCATGGCGACCATCCCGCCGCCCACCAAACCTATGCTAGCAGCCGCACTAGCAGCACCAGGCCGACTTGGGCTTCGACCAAACCAGCTACGTCATCAATCAAGCAGAGCTAGGTGCCTCCAACCCGGACGTCACTACTACCACCGCTGGTCTAGAGAGGGCCTTGGATCACTCTCAGAGTCGCCGCGCTGCACAAAAAAAGATTTGGATCTGACTGCAACCGGAACGCTAGCTTTGCCAAGTCAACCTGCAACACTGTAGGGAGAGGGCAGCCCCACTCTCTTGCTTAATTCTTTGACCGAAAGGAACAACGCCGCGACGTCCTGCAGCCGACGGAGATCCGTAGGGTTCGCCGCCGCTTGCTTCATGAAACCTAGGTTTTAGAATATTGCTCCGCGAAGACCGGAGCTCTTTGCTTAATCTTGACAAATTAATTATTTGTTTTCAATTTAACAAATTAAAATAATAACTTGATATTGCATTTTAAGGACAATTTAGGTTTCTTGTACATTTCTTAATTATTTTTATAAATGCATGCATATGATGTTATTTCAATTTCACAAAAGTATTTTTATTAATTTAATTACCGTAACGGTGAGTGTGATGGACGAAATCTTAAAATTGCAAATTACTAGAAAATTAACTGATTTGATCCGCAAGGGTGAACGCATATGCATATGTGCTGATTCAATTCTAAGGTTTCTACATATTGATTCAATTGTGAATCCACGTTTTTGTGCTCATTATAATTATTTGTTGATTTGATATATAGAGGTATAGATAAGCATTGCCGTCTAGTCGCATGCATCTTGTTCTATTGCTTAAAATTAATTTGGCTGGACTCTTCTGTTCGTTTTTGGAGTTGGTATAGAAAGATCTATACTATATATTCAGTATTTACCATTATAAGTATTTGATCCGGAATCATATATATTGTTAGTATAAGCAGGCAGCTGATAATTAGGGATTAGGATATGTATAAGTACCTGCAGTTCCTATCTAGCTATATATGTGGTTCTGGTTTTGGTTAGCTCGAAAATGAAAGGTCGTGTACGTGTAAAATGTAATCCAAATGGGATTTTTCTAGGTAGCTCGTGTATTTGTCTTTTTCGTATGAACATTTTATAGCTGCATGCGGTGCAACTTTTCTAATCAGAAAGAGACTTCTATTTTGTTCTTTTGGTCAAAAAAAGAAAAGAGAGAGACTTCCATATATATGCTAATATGCATGTATCAGTTAATTAACATCAAGACTATTTCAATCGAATTCAGAACAGTTTCATTTGACTACTGAGGAAGAAATATAATTATATTATATATATATATATATATATTTCAATTTTCTGTTATTTGAAAAATTCCTTGCATCTGTTTTGATTTCATGTTCATACAAATAGTTGCAAGCACATACGACTTATATGTAAGAAAATTATTTAGAAAAGACCATCTAGAAAGAAAGGCAGCTAGCTCCTTTCAATTTGGTTGACAAGTAATAGAAAACAATAATTTGAAAGACGAGATAAACACATATACACGTAATAAATTCCAAATTTACAAACATTGTATATATATATTCATACGTGAATCATGACAAATACAGATACATACAATTTATATCCATTTTCACGTACATATATTTTACAACTCTTCAAAGGATGGGTAGTTCCGTAGTTGGTTTTGGATTAGGCTAGACATCAACGTCATGTATATGAATTACTGGACGGTGATGATCACCTTGTTCTAGAGGGAGGTTGCTTTGATTCGGTTCACTCTTTCTTTTAGGGTTTAGTATACTACTAATTTAAGTGAGTATTACCCACCTTTGATCCTTGCTCTTCCCTTTCAAAAAAAAAAAAAAGTGAGTATTACCCACAAAATCATAGTATTAGTAAATATATAATGATTAAGTAGCTATGTAAGGCATCCTACAGACAAGACACGCACCTCGCCGACTCCCATTCCCATACACGGCAATTTGTTTGTTTTTTAAATTCATGTGAAACGTGCTCAAATTGGATCGATCACCCATGTTATTTTTCCTTGTTTGTTTTGTAGGTCGGTTTTGTTTTTTATTACTGCTGTTCAACGGCTTTAGGTTCGGATTATTTGACCATATTAGAATTAGATAATATAGATCGAGTCAGAGATGAACTGAGCTACCTAAGCTATGTATTCTAGAAAAAGTCTGACCAAAACTGACCGGCGAAACCCGTTTCTCTAGAATGTCAGCCCGTGCAGGCCCAAAGCCCAGAACACCATTGATCTAGGCCCGTTTTCATAATCTAATTACATGGTTTGGTGAATTCACAACGCATAGAACTAGTTAGGTTTGAATGATTAATGTTACTCTTACAAAGAATCACCCAAATTCACTTAATCATCGTCGCAATCAGATGCCGGGATCACTAGAACAGTGTATGCTTAATAAACATTCTCGTTCTTACCCAAGAATCAAACTAGTGACTTATCTCCTATGTGTGCTCGCGTCCGTCTTCAGATCTTCAACTTTTGATATTTGTCTTCGTAAGAGTTGAAGATGTACTGTCTTTCACGTAAATTTTATTTTTCATCTTCTAATAAATTGATGCTTTAGTATCCTCAGTATGCACTATGCAGTTGCCCAGATCAGCAGCTTGGGGATTTATGTTTTCCTCTAGTTCTCTGATTTAACTAAAACAGTAAATATTTAAAAAAAAAAAAAAAACACCAAGGACACCAATTGTTTAGATACTGGGTCCAAATTTTTGTAGTTTTGGGCCTCAAGTCCTCCCTCCGTGCTAGATTTTAATCTTTCATTTCGACACCAACAAAAATGCTTCAATGAAGTGGGGTGGGGGTGGTCCAGATTTATCACGGGTTTTGCAAAACCCAAGTCCTTTTCAGAAACACATAACATGTCTCTGAGCCCTGAAATAAACCCCATCACAAAATCAAACAATGTGTCGGTTCTTCTTTAATTAGTCCTTGCAAAACTGTAGGGTTCTTCATTTTTCCCTCTTGAACTTGGCCTCAGGAAACGTCCTTCTCAGGCTTCGTAGCTTCTAGGCACTGGAGTGACCCCTGCTTGAAAAGGCAGAAAAGTGGTTTGTTCTTTGTTTCGATGTGGCTCATAGAATGGACCATGCTTAGGACCACTCAACTTGTTTCTAACCAAATTTTCTTGAGCATGGGCCAATATTTAGATTCCCCTAGCCACTGCTCCACAGCCTCCACTTTAATTACCCAAGACAAATTGGGAACTGTTCCTAGCTTCTAATTGATGCAACCCCCTTGGCATTTAGGTTTCTGCATTCTTAATTTACTAGCTGCATTGTTACTTAATCCATTTATTTTCACAGTTCAATTTTTGGAATCAATGATTGTCTAGTTTTGTACTCGAGCCTTGGTTGCAGTTGAATTCGGGTTTGATTCGTCTGATCCGAGCCTCAATTCTACACTTTGGATTGTTGGCAGGATCCTGGTTTGTTTTATTTTACACACATTTTGCATTCATCTGGTATTGGTCTGCAATTTGTTTGCTTAACAAGTTCACTTCTCATTATACATTAGTCAGAAAACTGAACACTTCGGACTCAAGAAACCAGAGTAATGTGTATACTGTATAGCATGTGAAATCCCAAAAATGCATTCATCTCATCATTACTTACAGGTCAAAAGAAGGAGCAGATACAACCACGTATTATACATGTAATATTGATATATTTATATATCTATAGCTCTGTACAAAATGGCAACCCCAACCCAACACCCTTAACATCAAGCAATCAGATTCATGTGTGTAGTAGATACCTAAAGCTGAATTCATAGGGCATGATTTGGACAAACTGTGAATGAGGATCAGTTTTGGCTCCTTCAAGAAACTTGATTGCTTCTTTTCCTAGTTCACTAGGTAGCTGAAGGCAGATCCAGTCTAGCAACGATTCTAGATCCTTTGCAAAATCAGGTAGGTACCAATCCAAAAGCTTTGGAATTGCAAACTTATTCGATGAAATCCCCACTGCAGCCTGTAAGTACTCTCTTTTTGCGACTTCTAGTTCATTCTCAACTTGGGATGCAGTGTAAACTCTCACCTACATTTTGCAGAGATCACATAATATTATTAATGTCAGTGGTCGATGACTCAGTGCAGTCTCAAAAATGATTGAAAAGGTCCATGCATGTAAAGCTTACAGCAGGGGAGGACCAGCTTCCACATGATAGAGCAAATGTTACCAACGGTTCAGATAATTCCAATGCGAAAATGCTTCTTACTGTCTTCTCATCATTCTTTGCACCCTTGGAGAAGGTCTGGTCAGAAATAATGATGAGAAGATTAAAAAAATAGAAAAAAAAAAATATGTGTATATCAGTAGAAGTTCTGAAGGTGGACACCCGTACTACTTACATATTTTGAGTGATACGGCAGTCTCAAAATAAAATGTTCTATAGTTATTGCATCGAGCAAGTGTCCCCCAACATTTATAGTTGCCTAAATGATAAGAAAACCAAGTTTATAAATTGCTGACGAGCTATCAATTGTTTGCAATGTGGGTATGTAGAAATTCAATTATAATTATGAATAATAGAACATGTAGGACATTAGAATCTTCGAGATTCCATACCTTCTGCATTAGTGCGACAATTATTTCAGGCCTCTCTGGTATTCCGTGTTCTAGGAAAGCCTGAAGCATTGGAGTAGAGCACATTAAACAATTTCTTAACAAAAACAAAGAAAATACAAGCAGAAACAAAAAAGAACTGCAGACTAGATTGCTCATGCCACAAAATAAATTTGAATTTGTTAGATAAGAATCTCTTTTGATGGCTATAACAGTTTCCACATAACAAAGAATTATGTTTGCAGAGATTCCATACATACATTCATCATACAGGAATTGTAGATATTGATCCAGAATGCAAGCTTCTCTTGATGACTGAGGCTTTTCAAATTTACAGAGGCAAGTTTCCCAAGCAGTAATCTGAGAATTCAGCCAAGAAGAGAAAATTACTGTAACCCCTAGAATAATCATCAGATCATGCAAATCTGAATAGAGAACTTACTTCAATCTTCGGAACAGGAACAAAGAGCTAGCTGTTCGATTAGGATTAATAGAACGGGCTTCAACTGAGTATAATTGCTTATACGGACCAATATCTCTCTTTCCAAATTCTGAACAGATACCGTAAGGATCCCAAAATTCTGGTCTTCCATTGCTTTCTTGAATTCCTAATGTTGAAAAGGAAGGCTGGTTTTCTGTAGTGCCCTTTGCTGAACTCATTCTCAGGAGAATGCTTGATAAGCACTTCAGAATATTTTCAGATATTCTGTTTGGGCTGTCATCTCCAGATAGATTTTTTTCTGGAATACTAGGAAGTCTTACTTCCGCGCTGTCTTGTTCTGTCACTCTAACTTCTAACTGGAGCATAAAGGAAACTATGTTCAACGCACTTGCACACGAATTCGAGTAACTTCATAAAAATTGGTATTTGAAGTATGTTATGTACCTGTAGTTTTGGAGAATCTAAACGCTTTTGTGCTATTTTGATATCAATTGGAGGTCTCTTCACTGGAGTCTTAACCTGAGCATTGCTATGGATCAAGGATTTCTTGTTGTTCTTCATTGAGGGATCACATGATTGATTCTCTTTCCCCTGCTTATGATCTACATTGGCAATAAATAACATCAAAATTTTCAAGTCCTGCTTTCACTGTTAAAAAAGATGAACACTAGAAAAGTGGACTGATTTACAGCTAACCAGAAGGATCAAACTCCTACAGCTTACCAGAAGAGGATGGCAAATGCTTCACCGCTGTATCAGTGACCACTCTTCGACCTTGAAATTTAGGATTCTTTTTAGGGTGTGAATCACATAATTCAGCTGAGGTTTCTAAGCTCCTCTTGGAAGTTGATATGTTGACAGCTTCCAGATATAGGTTCTTCCTAACATGCACTACTTGCTCTTCAAGCCGAACAACTTCCTCTTCCAAAACAGCAACCTCAGCAAGAAGCTCTAATGTCTACAAATTCGAAATTGTTATTTAATGGGTCGACTCAAATACTCCTTGAAGTTCATTAGTTTTAATTACTTTTTCACTATGATTTTCAACATTGGTGCAAAATGAAAAAAAAAAAAAAAAATGTAGCAAGGACACAATGAAAGAGGAATCTAGAAGAACAGTGAAATACTTACATAAGGAGGCAGATAAGGCGGTAGACGAGGTAGAGCTCCCAGGGGTCTATTAAATGCCCTCTGCAAAGCTCTGTGCACATTCTCTTCATGTCTAAGCTTCTTCTTCAGCTTATCAACCTAAAAAATTACAATGTTGAAGAACTCAATAATCACATAGAAAAAGTATCTGCGATTACAAAACTTGAAAACGAGAAGAATTCCATACATCTTGTTGTAAAGCCAATTTTCTCTCTCTTCTTGAAGCTCTTCCAAGGCTGATTGCCTTTGTGGTATTCCTTTCTTTACTCCCTAGCATTTCTTCTACCTTGATATCCTTCAATAAAAGCAGAGGAACAGAACTAGCAATAAGAAAAAGAAAGAAGTAATAGGAAAAACTCAAATAAATGAACAATCCATAATGACACTTAATCAAAGAAGCTAACTTCTCTGTAGTCTTGCGTAGAAAACCAGTCTCACAATCAGGAGGGTCAGAGAAGAATTGGGAAAGACAGCAATCAGCTTTCCTCAGAAAACTTTGTGAGGCAGGGGATAGATAGAGGTAATTAAAATTGAGAAAAAATGATGAAGATAAAGGAATCACTGAGTGTGAAGTAGAAGACCCATAACGGAATTCTATCCAAAGATGTCAACTATATAAGAATTCTAGGAGACTTGAACACCACCTGGAGGCTCCTCATCGAAGTTCAAAGCCATAATTTGTGGTGAAAAAAACAGTTAAAGCAAAGTTCAAATCAAAACAATTCAGGCTCCTCCAAAAGTGTAGAACCGTTTTCCAAAAACTAAGTATTAAAAACTTGGAAAGCAGATTACTTTTTCATTCATCTTGGTTGGAGCTTTCATGGACTGCAGCTTTGTCCTGACTCTTGTATCCATTTTCCAGGCTTCTATTAATCTCTGCAAGGCAGTGATCAAACAAATTCAATAACTTCGTCACTGTCAAGTAGTCAGCAAATTCAATTGAGACGCAGCGTGGAATTGCCATAAATAGAGATCAGAAACTCAGAATCAGACCCTTTACAGAGGAAAAGCTCATTCCTTGAGAGAAAACTTCAATGCCACCAAACAGTAATCACTGTCCAATCCATGGCTTCCTCGTTCATGGTGAAGTTAAATGTATTAAAGCATCAAACCCAGCTCGGGATTTGAGCTGGATTGCTTTGGAACAATAAAACCTTTGAGAAATGCACGTCCTACCTAAATTTACAATAGCATAAACATTAAAATGGATTTAATGGTGTCTGCAAAAATATGTTCGAAGCTTCACCACACCATCGTTTAGAAGAGGCAGAGAGGTGGCTTATAATATCAGTGAAAGGTAAAAAGCTAAAAGCAGGGAGCACACGCACTGTGGTGTAATTTGCTTCTCTGCGTCATCATCAACCAACGTGCACCTCTGTCTTTTAAGCCCTCTACTCTACATCAGTACACATGCTCATACAGCACCACCGACTTAGCTGCTTTTCCGAGAATGCCCCTGGTTTCATGGAATATCAGAATTGAATGAAAAAAGAATTGGGGAGGAGACATAAATTGCATTACCGAAGAAATATGGAAGGGTTTCTAACTTTGTATTTATGTCCATATTCTAACAAAGATGGTGATGATGTTGACTGAGGAAAGATTTGAGATTTATTTCTAGCTAGCTGGTTCAGAAAAAACTACTTGCATGGATGTCCAAGTGACAAGTATGAGGTGGATGCATTAAATATGGTTGTGGGGGGTGTTTGTTTATTTCGATTTTGGAAGGCAAAGGCTGCCTAAATCACATGTTTGCCAACTAAGTTAAATGGGTTTTGGATATGAAAAAGGATATTAAATTTGGACATTTGTAGACTCTGAAATTTATAAATCCATCAAGATTTAGTTCATTTTTATTACATGTATGTTATCGATTCAATCTTGATACTTAGTTAATAGCTCAATGTTTTGTTTATTTATAAATAAATTACAGATGTCTTTTATGGCCGGGTTCCAAATTCCTTTAAGAAAAAAAAATACATAAATTACAGATATGAAATGATATGTTTTATTTTAAAGTCAAATAGTACCTTTTTTTTCCTTCTTTACACAATAAAATTACAAAATGTCAGTAAACTAAAACAACTTTTATCCTTTCCGTACTACTGCAAAGTAGCATCCTTGTGCAATAATAGGACAATTTTAATCTATTTTTTATGCATGAATTTTGTAGGTTAAATGAAGAATTTAGATTGTCATAGAAGTTGATTTTAACATGTTAACATGAATATTGGATCAATGGGTGCTGTGGGAAAGCTCGCTAGCTATCATAAATTCATAATGATATGATGGGTTGGATAGAAGTTACAAACTTACAAACACACATGATAATATGCACATTAGGGAAAATGACATATTCTCACTCAAAATAGCATAACTAATTCACAGAAAATGTCAAAATGGTCAACATGAAAATTAAAATAAATGGTCCATCCAACACAAATTAAAGAGAAAAATAAGACAAGGAGATATGGACACGGCACCCACAACCACGTGACAATGACTTCCAAGCACAACATGGCATGAGGATGAGACCTATTTTCATGCTTAATTAATTAGATTAGTTGTTAATTATCAACTAATTATTTAGTTGTTGATTGGGAACTCGTGAAGTGACCTTACTACTTTGCCCCTTATGCAGGCAACTAATGTGCTTTGCCGGAGCTGGAAGTTGGTAATCAAATATTGAGGGCAGTTTCGTTCTTTTATTATGAGACATCAGGTAGCTGTTCCTGCACATTGAAATTATTAGGGTTTATTACTAGATTGTGACTACTTTAGTTACTATCTGAAATTTCTGATTGCAAATATTTTGTTCAAGGGAAACCTTTCCTTTTTAGCTGAAAGTTGGTATGGATTGGCATTAATGTAGATTTGATACTAACCAACCTTCCTGCTCAAGTACTTAAGATATTTCAAGATTATTTTCTTGTAAGCCAAACACATCCAAGAAAAGTTCTTCCATTTTCTTCTCTTAGTACACATTCTCTCAAAATATTCTGTACCTTTCATGACAACCAATCATAATCTACACTTCTACAGTAGAAACTAGAATACATATATACAATATGCTCTTTGTGTGCCTGAAAATAGAAATAAAATCAGACATTAATTTACTGCAATATAAATTGTGACATGAATTTCAACAACACTAACCACATTAGGATGTTACATATATGAGTGATCCTATTGTTTATTTATACTAAATTTAATCATATATGAGTGAGATGATACATCACATCAATTATATACTGTATATTGAATATCTCATAATAATCATTAGAAAAATAATGTATAAATTATGTCTAATAAAAATGCATTTCATTCATTTGCGTTAAACAGTCTTTATCATGCCATCGAATTGTCAAGATGTCTCAATAATTGAACCATATATCTTGATCAACATGTTTGCAGTGTGATGCAACTATATGTGCTAAAGTCAAAAACTTTCATTTTTGGTTGATGATGTTGAGGCATGCATTGTAAATAGCTGAAAATGATCAAATTGATTGATTACGTACAATAAGCTAGGCTGTGTAGAAATAGTTTTACTCCTCGATCATATTCTAATTAATTACATGCACGTTAATCCAATTTTATATATTAATTTTCGGGTTTGACCAATCATAAACAAAATGAGAAATTGCCCATGGAGGGAAATATGACAACTAATTGCTGGGGCATTAGATTCTTGCCCGCTAGTAAGTGGCCAAAATTTAGAATCGTAGGGTGGATCAGACACACGGAAACATATCAAACAGTTGCTTAATATATACCCTAAGCTTATGTCTCAACCGACCGTTCTCTCTGGCATAAGAAGTTTCAATCTTGAAGATCTAATTCACCAAGTAAAAAATGATTATTGCTATTTTATAATGGACATGATGCATTAGGCTAATTTGTTAAAGTGAGTGAAAAGGGCAAAGTCGTAATCACAAACATATGCCAAAATAGTTCATAACCTCATATATATTGATATTGATGGGGGTGGTGGTGATGGCCCTGTGAAATGAGACCCCTTATATAACCCACGAGTCAGTTCTTGCAATTCTCCCAAAAAAAAAGAAAAAGAAAAAAAAAAGAGTCAGTTCTTGCAAAGTAAAAAGCTGATCTGCTGAGCCATGTCTAATCTATAAAGTGCTCATTTTATAGGACTTTGAAATTAAGCTTTTCAGTTTGGGGACTTTGATCATGATGATCTGAAGTTGAGGGTCATCATACCACTAGAATCATTTCATTTTAGGCTTGTGGATCCAGATCTCTGCAATCTTCCTTTTCATCTTGTTTACAGTTTACTAGTTCAATTACTGTTCTTTCTTTTAGGTCGGAATAAAGATTAATCCCTGTATTTACCATGCAATTATATATATTAGTTCTACTATTTATGTTTAACCTTTCATTACTGAAACTAACGATGTCTATCAGAGCACTTTGTGTTTCAAAATTTACTGTCTCTCGACAATTGTACACTAAGATTGTACCCTGTAACATGACTGGAGAATGATTGCTACAAATTAGAGCTTCACGGCGTCACAGAATAAGAGACGGCGTTTAGTTTCCTGTTAAAAAAATATATATGTTTAAATTGCGATATTCGCTTGTAAAATATATTCTTTAATTTAATTTTTTTTATCAAATTTATGAAATCAATTGATCTATCTATAAACCACCGTTCTAGGGGGAGGATACCCAGCCCCAGCGAACGGGAATTTAAGGGAAGAGCAGCAAACCATTATTGAGGAAATGATGGTTGAGGAAATCTTGTGAATACATGGCATGCATTTAGTTATGGAATGTTGGTCCAAAGGTGGTGTAGGCTTGAGTGATATACTAACTTAGGGGCCTACACTCCTACCATCTTAAATTTAAGATAATCGATGACTACTCTCTGCATGGGTTTCAGGATGCATGTCCTTAATTATAATTAATAATATGGTGCAGGTCTGGCCAAATAGAACTGGAGATGTTGAACTGTTGAAGCTATTCTTTGTTGCAGTACTTGTGATAAAAGAGATGAAAAAGAAGCTACTACGTACGTCGATGCTTAAAAGTCTCTCTTTTTGGTCCACCATACCAAAGCTAGCTAGCTATACTTTGGCTTGGGGCTGGGGCTACGTACATCTCCATCCTTGTTTTTCATTTAAGGTCAATTGATGTTTGGCTGTCATCCCTGTAAGGGTCCACTGTCTATAGCTGAAAGAAGAGCCGAAATGACACCAACAAATCTCCATTATTGATTTGCAAAGCTTCAGGATTTAACATTTTAACAGCAGCTTGTGCTTTTAATTTCTGTGTACCAAAAGGAAACTCGTAGTACAATTAAATAAAGTGAGAGATTCACTACTGGGGAAAACATATCACCATGTCCGCTACTGTTCATAGATCTATATGTCTCGCGGGACAGAAGCTTTGCCAGCTAGCTATCTTCACCCACCATATTGGCACTCCTTGTTTTAATTTTTTGCATTGACGCACTGGTTGGACTTTGCATGTCTTCCAATGACTGAGCAGAGCATGGTATATACTACTAGTAGTGGTGGATTACAGATGAGGAAGGATCCAAAATTTCAGAGAGAGAGAGACGGGTAATGAGAGTATGAGACAAAGCTGCATGTAAAACAGTGAGAAAGATTGATAGGCTACGTCATGGACCAGTCAGTTTCATCAGCCAACTCTTGTATGTTTTCTTTTTGGTTTTGGCGTACAGCTCCAGGAAATGGTTCTTGGCTTCTTGCCTTGCTTCTACTGGATAGCAACATTTTTTCTCTTGGCATTTAACTTTCGTCGATTTAACTTGCGTCGGTTCACATCAATTGGTTTCAACGCTTGGTAATCAAGTTATTATCATTGTCCAACAAGAACAAGGTGTACAATATATTTGCATTCACATTTCACCATTTGGGAGATATGAAAGTCCAAAACAAGGTCCGGCCTGGTTAAACTTCAGAGCAGGCTAATTGGGCTACAAATACAGGGTCGGCCACTTCTTCAGTCTACCTTTTTGAGTCCAAAGTTGTTTTCCTTTCTTTTCTAGAGCCGTTGAAACGCAAGTGATGGCATTGAAACCTACTTTTATCAAAAGCTCCCTCCTCGTTTAGCTTCATATAAGTATAAATTTACCATACTGGTTTAATCGAATCTTGAATTCCAAGTGCAAATGAAATTCCAAATAAACTCATTTTCATGATAAAATAAATAAAATAAAACTTACTTTTAATTTTGTAAGTTTAGTGATGATTTAATATGATATTAGAGTAGTGAGGACTTGATTTCTTGTTGTTTAGGCTCAATAAGTGAGCGCATGTGTTAACAGTGAGGGTCACCTGTCTTTTGCTTGTTGGTTTGTGCCATTTAGTTTTTTTGGTATGAGACAGCATCTGATATACGTGCCTTCTAGCCATGGATAAGTAATGCAGTTATCTATTTTCTCCAAAAAAAAAAAATGATATTAGAGTATACACTATGCCAATAAAGCCTTCAGACGACAGATGAGATCTGTCATCTGATATGTAAATTATATGTTGTCAATCCAGCTGCCGTCTCTTACGGCATCAGACGACAGATATCCTCTGTCGTCTCTTCTCACTCAGACAACAGAAGTTTCACAAGGCTCTATCGTCTAAACAACCCAATACTGAAGGATTTGGGACTTTCTGTCGTTAATAATCACATACAACAACAGATTAATATTGTTCAAATGAACTACAAACTACAGTTTTAATAAAACTGCTGTTGTCTGACATGTAATAAGAACACATTTATATGTTGTCTGAAGTTACCAAAATAAAGGCTTGTTTAACAATCTGTTGTCTGAATGCATTTTCAAAGACATTTGATTGTTGTTTGAAATTCACTTAAAATTGGGTAAATTATAACTCATCTGTCGTCTAAATAGTTTTAAGAATTTATTTTTATGTCTTTTGCATGTCTTGTATTCCAACCATAATTTTAAGTATTTATGTTGTCTGATAGACAATATAACTATATGTAATCATGTAGTTGTGTAGTTTGACTGAGGTTAGAAACTCACTCTTCTGTTGTGTGATAATTAAATGAACTGCGCGTTTCTGTTGTTTATTTGAAGAACTTCTGTTGTTTGATAATGAATTGAACTTCAATTTTATGTTGTATGTTAGAAGTATTTCTATTGTTTGATAGTGAATTGAACTTCAGTTTTCTGTTGTCTGGTAAAAGTATTATGTTGTTTGATAATGAATTAAGCTTCAGTTTTCTGTTGTTTGATAGTGAAATAAATTTCAGTTTTCTGTTGTTACAAGTATGAAGGAACAACAGAGAGATATTCTTTTATGTTGTTACTGTATTTGTGATACAACATATCCTAAACCTGCATTTGTTGGATTTGAACCATAGCAAACCTCATTTTGTACACTAGTCATCAAAAAGGCATATTATAAGATCTGAAATCAGCAAATTCCTCATTACATCAATTAACCCACCAAAATACATTCCCATCAGTAGCATAATACTAATTAAACTAGCTAGCATGCTAGCCTTTACATTAACCGATTTTTATTACTGTCATTGTTGCATGGATCCTAATCTATCTAAGACAAAAACCTAGTAGCATCCATATAGTAGTTACAGACTTACAGCAACTGCATGCATTATATTGTTCAACACTTTCCATCAGTTTTGTCAAAATGCACAAAAGCAGTTCCTAGACACTACTACTGCTCATAACCTAGCTACCAGAAACCAAAGCAGATATACAGGCTGATACTTAATTTTCTGGGAACTTCAAAACATGTTTAGCCCATTCCGCTCGGATCTCATCAATATCCTTGTTTGTGTAAACCAAATTTGACCTTGTTCCCCACTGCAATAAGGAAATGCAGCAAATTAAATATGAAAGTTATATGCACAGAGCATGCACTATATCATTAAACAATAAAGTCCATAGGTAAGCAGTTGAACAGTTTTACCTTAATACGACCTAGGATCATAGAGCACTGAACTCATACATCTATATATAATGTATATGTATATAGGTACATAGAACCAACTTCATTCATAAACATACCAATTGGTTAAACTATCACCTAGGATCAGCATAATTCAATTCTATACCATCCATCATTTTTCCACATATATACACATATACAACAGCTAGGAGCTAAATTTAGCATCATCATAGCATCATCAAACTAGGTCACCACATGCATATAAACAGATACAAACAACCAACTAAATTCATCAACATACCAATTAGCTAATTTAACAAACCAACCATGCTATTCACGTAAAACATACTAGAAGATTACTGCTTACCTTAATTTGCTTAAGTCACAGCCTAGGGAGTGATGAGCCTAGCTAATCACCACTCCCAGTACTCTAACCTTTCACTACAGCAACAACAATAACAGTGCAATATCGAAAGAAGAGAGCTATGCTGCAAGGTAGTTTCTGCAGAATTTCAAAAGAAGTTAGCACCTATCCATAACTTCTTGGATCAGCAATTTATGGACTACAAGTGATTAGGATACTCATATCTTTTGTCTACTCTATCACTTGTGGAACTGTGTCTTGTGTTAGAGATGGGTTCTTGTTTATCAGTCTCTGCACATGATAAGAAGAAACAATTTAAAAGAAAAAACAAAAAAAAAAGCAATGAGTGAATGTAAAAGATGCGAAATAAAGTTGCATCAATACTAACTTAATAGTAAGAAGGATGCAGTTTAGAAATCTTAGAATGCATTGACATATATTCAAACATACATTAGGAAATAAACTGTACCTAAATATTATAATCTATCACTTACAAATGGACTGTAGAAGCTTGTTGTTCTCAAAGACAAATTCTGCATAAATGATCATGATCAATAAATTCGTATTGGTATTGCATTTGTTTCACAACTGCAAGAAACTTGAGTGTATGTTATTGATCTTAGGACCAAAATCAGTAATGATAAAAAGAAATTTGTAGTAGGTTTCCAAAAGTCAAATGTATAAGGGTACCAATACTCAAAACTCCAAAACTCCTAACTCTTCGTAGCTGTAGTATCTCAATCCAATGGCTGTTGCCATATTCTAAAGACTCAATAATGAATTAATTAAGATAAATTAATTAATTAAAAATCAAAACAGAAAGAACGCTGGACACAATGTTTCAAAACATGATAATACTTTTGAAAAGCAAATGAATATCTATATTATACATAAAATTATTAGACAAAAGAATTTTATCAAGAATATTAGCTAAGTTTACAGACATAGTTATATTCAACAGTTTTAAGTTTTAACTAATTAATTTTGTTCCATCCACTACATATGTATTGTACCTTGAAGAAGGAATACTACTAATGCTGTAAATCAAATCAATTCCATTCAATAATGCAAGAAACTGGATGAGCCTGAAATTGTAACATTTTCACACAAATGTTACATTAAAATATTATGTGTAATTGAATAGTTTATATTCCTAAGGCATTACCTTGTAGTCTTGTGGATTTAGATACCACCAAAAGAATTTTCCTATAGGGATCACTCCAGAGCTTCAAGCTACTCCGGAAACCTTTTCGCAGCCTAAAATCACCAACAAATAGCAAACCAACAGCAAGTGGAATTAAAGGTTTGAAAGGAAAAAAAAAAAAAAGGGCTAAAAGAGAACAAGTACCGTAAAAGGAGGCATTTTTGATATTAATGTCTTTTGTAGATTTCTCATTGAACACAATCCATTAACAGAGATTAATGGACAGATCGAATAACTCAAAAGCAAAACTAATGCAGTAATAACTCTTCCTTAGATCTTCAAAATCAAGAATCTATTTTAGAAAAAAGAAATTGATATTTCCATAAAATGAAGTCAGGACTGAGACCTTGATACCATATTTGACACTCCATGAAATAGTCCAAATCACTCATTAATGTATGTTGAACTACAACTCAGATGAAGAAGTCTATATATAGTTTGATACCTTCAAAATTTGCCACCACCAATTGCATATCAAACAAACAAACAATAATAAACAAATTAACACCCTTATCACTGAAAGCATGAACAATGAAGCAAAAAAGCAAACCCATATTCTCAATTTCCACAACGGAAGATCAAACAAACCAAATCCAAAAACCCAATGTCACCAAAAAGCAAAACAACTAAAAAACCCCAATTTTCATCCAAAGACTGCAACTTCAAACAAAATCCACAATAATATTCGAACTCATAAGAACTCAAATGGAGACAATACTCAAATCCAGATGCAATTAAAAACAAAGAACCTATCATATCAAAGAACCCATCAAGACTTGATGAAATTAAAAACAAAGAAGAACTTACAAGGCAAGAGAGAGAAAAAGATAAGCTGAAAATTGCAGAGTGAGACCGACCGAGCAATAACCCGAACTTGTATACTCAAGAGGTGCTTGGAGATGGTTCCTGCGTTACATGAAAGTGTTGTCAGTCATGCGTTTGTCAAAAAACATAAAGAATCAAAGTGTTGGTAGAAGCCAACAGAACATGTTGAAAGGCTTGGAAGATTAAAGAAATAAATTTGGCTGTGGCTTTCTAGTCTTAATCAAACCTAATCAAGGTGAACAAGACAAAAGGTTCAACCTTGTGGTCTGGAGTCTTCGAACAAAAGAAAAGAAATAAAATTAATGAAAGCAAGCTTTGTTTCTTTGTAAATGAAAAGAAGAAGCTTTTGCGTGCCTTCAGTCCAAAAGTATCAAATTGAAAACAACATCGGAGTTCATAGGCAATAGTTATCATGCCACAATGAAAGGCTAGGTGTTTTGTCTCTCCATAACATCAACAATCAAAAGAGTGAACTGACAATAAGAGTTCATATGATTCAAACCTTAAAACTGGGCAAGTGAAGCAAATTTGGTCACACTGTATTCTTGTTGAGAGATGGGTTTCAGAAAACTTGTATACCGAAAGCTAATTTGCCGAAATCGCTTACCCAAACTTACTTTACCCAAACTTCTATACCCAAAACTTCCATACCCAAACTTGCTTTGCCGGAATCGCAGGAGGATGAGAGTGTGTGTGAGCTTGAGAGGGTGAAAGGGATTGAGATTCATGAGAGTGAGAGCGTGGGAGGGAGAGATTGACTGAGAGTGAGAGGCGGCAATTGTGTTTTTAGATCTAGGGTTGGTTTTTTTTTTTTTTTTTTGTTTTTTTTTTTCAGCTTAGGGAATTGAAAGGTCCTAGCAAAACGAGTGGGAAAGCCCGAGTTTTTCTTTTTAGCCAAGGGAGGGAATACTTTAGATTAATTAAGGTTTGTTTCCCGTTTACTCAGACAACATATGAATGTTGTCCTAATTTTCCACTTTTTCATGCGAATTTATCAGTTCTTTCAGACGACAGATGTCTGTCGTCTTAATTTTCTAATTTACTAAAAAGATGAAAAAACTGAAATAGTATGGATTCTCATGCTATTCAGACAACATAATTAATTTATATATCGTCTAAAGAAGTTTAAAAGATTCAGACAACAGAAAACAAAAATTCTGTCGTCTGAAGGCATTATTGGCATAGTGATAGTTGTATAAAACATTTGATTTTCGGTTTTTGCTTTTCACTTTTCACTTCTTAGTTGCTTTGGGACTGTATCATCTATGAGATTTTTTGGCCTCCTACGGAACATACTTTCTCGAGAAGTTCACAAGAAGGTTAGGTTGCGTACTTATATTAATAGTCGTTGGAATTAATAATGGAATCTGCGAAAACAAATGACTCCAGTCCAGCAATAAAGGCCGAAGATTGTTACCCGTAATTAACTATGCATCTCTAATCTCGGTCAGCTAGCTGGTTTCTGCACATACACAATCCGAAGAGTCAAAAAAATCTCAACCTTGTGATAGGAAAGCATGCTGTACGAATTATACATATGCTTTTTTCACTGGCCCTTAATTACAAGCTAACTCGACAACGCCTCAGTATTCTCGTCTCAATTAGATCCATTTCAGCACCTTGGCTTTAGGTCTATAAATACCAGATCTAAGCACAATTGATACTCGATCCAACAAGTGAAGGACACTAGCTGTCAGGAACGAAGATGAAGCTTTCACTGCTCACATGCTTGCTGCTACTCTCCAGCTATAATTTGGCCTTTCTAATCGCATCCTGCCATGCCAATCAAGTAGGCAACCTCAAAAAGTTGATTAAGTCACAGAAATCTGGAGTTGACCGTCCTAATCATGCTGAATTCATCGATGCCATTGTTGATGATACTTAATTCTTCAGTGTACAAGGGACCCCAAGAGGGGTCAATGGAAGCTGATAAGATTGATGCATTGCCCGGACAACCAGCTGAAGGTGTCGATTTTAATCAGTATAGGGGCTATGTGCCTATGTTACAGTTGATCCTAGCGCTGGGAGAGCATTGTTCTACTATTTTGTGGAGTCACCCCAAAATTCTTCAACCAAACCTTTGGTGTTGTGGTTAAATGGAGGTAAATAATCTTTCAAACTTACTATCACAATCCTAGCTCTTTTACATATGATCATTCAATTTTTTAAATAAATAAGGCTATATTTATCAAATTTGTTGACCAAATGTCCGCACACATGCATTTTATATATGATTGATTAATGTGACATTGTCACCATATTTATTGACTGTAACATTAATTATATTTGTATTATCACCTTGTCCGTTAACTGTAACATTAATTATATGTGTATGTTACAGGACTAGGATGCTCATCTCTTGGGTATGGAGCCATGGAAGAGATAGGACCTTCCAGGGTCAACAGTGATGGAAAGACACTGTTCCAAAATGACTTTGCTTGGAATAATGGTAAACACAATTTTTTGTTTTTGTTCTTGGAACAACAACAATTAAGCAAGAACATATTTGTTCTTAATTTGTATGAGGGAATAGTAATTTTGCAAATACATAATGCAGAGGCGAATGTGCTCTTCTTGGAGTCTCCGGCAGGAGACTGACTATAAAGTGGGTGACAACAAAACGGCTTGGGGCTCTTATACATTTCTTGTAAACTGGTTAGAGAGATTTCCAGTATAAAATTGCTCAGCAATTTCTTCATCACCGGAGAGAGTTATGCCGGTCATTACGTACCCCAACTCGCTTCCACCATTCTTTCTCAGAACAAAGTCACAAACGAAACAAAAATCAACCTCAAAGGAATTGCAGTGAGTTCAAATTAAGTTTCTTCTCGATCGATCTCATGATTGCAATATTTACACTACTAGCTAGCTAAGGACAAAGTTTATTCTCTTCATGTCTAAGTTAATTAATTGATGTTGACTATGCAGATTGGGAATGCTTGGATCGATTATATTACTGGGGGCTTGGGTTGGTTTGATTATTTGTGGAGACATGCTCTGAACTCTGACGAAACAAATGCCTGAATACACCAATACTGTAACTTTACCGTAGATGACGATAATTGTGGTAAATATAGAGTTCTGTCAGACAATGAGTATGGTTACATTGATCAATATAACATCTACTCTCCTTTTTGCAACAAATCATCAGCCGCGGCCTCAACTGGTTCAGTAAGTCTGTAGCTAGTAAGATCAATTTTTAACAAATTAGTGAATAATAATTATGTTGTATATCCGAGAATGAAGAATAATATATCACAACATTTATTAATGATGATGCAGGTTAATGATTTTGATCCATGCTCAAACAACTATGTCCAGACCTATCTAAATCTTAAGGAGGTGCAAGCAGCTCTTCATGTAAACCCTACTGTATGGTTAGCTTGCAGATAAACATACATGCACAAAAACTTGCTAATCATGTATCTTCTTTATCACTCAATTAATTACTACAAATTGTAATCCTGAATTTGTTTTGGTCTCTAGTGGTCAAACCGAATGGATGGGCAGCCCAATGACTGTCCTCCCTACAATACAAGAGCTCATAGGAAGTGGGATAAGCTTGTGGCTCTACAGGTACGTGAGAGTATTAATTTGATTTTAAGTTTATATGATCCCATTGATCGTCTATTTCATTCACAAATAAATATTGAACCTAGCCTGCTGATGTTGAAGTTAAGCTGAACATTGCAATTAATGGTATTCTATGTACAGTACAGTGGAGACATTGATTCGGTAGTATCAGACTATCAGTGACAGCTACCCGGTAGGCCATAAACACCCTCAACTTATCAATTGAGACTGCATGAAGGCCATGGTACTCTGATGAAGAGGTTGGAGGATATGTGGCTGGATACATAGGGCTGAAATTTGCGACGGTAAGAGGAGCTGGCCATGAGGTTCCTATCAGAAAGTATATGGGAATAATGTGTTATTTCCATTCATCCCTCAAAGAGATTTATATAGTGTTACATCCATGTACACAAAGGAAAGTAATCAATCCTATCTAAGTCAACTATAGCACTAATGCTAATTGATACACAAAATAAATCTAATCGATACACAAGATGAATCATAATAAAGTTAATTGATACAGCTCATGTTAACACTCCCCCTCAAGTTGGTGCATTGATGTCTCGAAGGCCCAACTTGTCAAGTGAGCTGTGGAATACCTTACCAGAAACAGCTTTTGTCAGAATATCTACAAGTTGATCTCCAGGGGTACATCAATAATCTTTGATTCTAGCTTTTCCTTGATAAAGTGTCTATCCACTTCAATGTGTTTTTATCTGTCATGTTGAACTGGATTATGTGCAATGTCTTTGGCTGCCTTATTGTCACAAAAGAGATTCATAGCCTGTTTGGACTTGAACCCTAAGTCCTTCAGTAAGTTACGTAGCCATAACATTTCACAAACACCTTGGGCCATTCCTCTATACTCTGCCTCCGCACTAGATCTAGCAACTACTTTCTGTTTCTTGCTCCTCCATGTCACAAGGTTACCTCCCACAAATGTGAAGTATCCTGAGGTTGATCTTCTATCAGTGATACATCCAGCCCAATCTGCATCAATATATCCAGCCACCTCCAAATGATTATTTTTAGAAAACATGATCCCTTTGCCTGGAGCAGACTTCAAGTAAATAAGAATATGATATACTGCATTCATATGGTCTTCACTTGGAGGATGCATGAATTGGCTCACCACACTCACAGCATATGCAATTTCAGGACGAGTGTGAAAGAGAGATAGATAAGTCTGCCAACTAGTCTTTGATATCTCTCTCGGTTAGTAGGCACTTGATCGGGGTATTCTGCTAACTTGTGATTTTGCTTCATAGGTGTATCTGCAGGTTTGCAAGCCAACATGCGTGTTTCAGTGAGTAGGTCTAAGACATATTTCCTTTGAGATAGGAAAATGCCTTCCTTTGATCTGGCCACCTCAATGCCGAGGAAGTACTTTAATCCACCAAGATCTTTCATCTCAAATTCAGATGATAGATAAGCTTCCAACTTCTTCACTTCTTCCTGATCATCGCATGTCACTATCATATCATCCACATAGACAATCAAGGCAGTTATCTTATCCCTTCTACGCTTTAAGAAGAGAATGTGATCTGAGTTACTCTGCTTGTAGCCAAATGCCTTCATGGACTGTCTAAACCTTCCAAACCATGATCTGGGAGATTGCTTAAGTCCATATATATAGAGACTTCTTCAATTTGCAGATCAACCATTCCTTCCTGTGAAGGCGCAATGAACCCTGGAGGTAGATCCATGTACACTTCCTCTTTCAGATCTCCATGCAAGAATGCATTCTTTACATCAAACTGCTTCAGGGGCCAATCCAAGTTCGCAACTAGAGACAATAGTACACGGATAGTACTAATCCTGGCTACCGGTGCAAATATTTCCTGATAATCAATACCATATTTTTGTGTGTAGCCTTTAGCAACTAACCTTGCTTTGTACCTGTCTAGTGTCCCATCAGCATCATTTTTCAAGGTATAGATCCACTTGCACCCCACTATTTTCTTTCCTTGAGGTTTTGGTACTAGCTCTCATGTATCATTCTCCTCCAAAGCTTCCATTTCAACCTTCATTGCCTCAGTCCATTTGGGATCTACTAATGCTTCCTGTACTTTATTTGGAATGACAATAGTAGATAATTGAAACACAAATGATGCATATGACTCGGACAACCTATGAGTTGACACATAAATACTTATGGGATATTTGGCTTTGGCTTTAAGATTTGTCTCATACTGGGCTTTAGGCTCCCCTCTTGTTGTTCGATCTGACAACTGATATTTGGGGGGCACACTTGTTTCAGTGTTGGGTTTTGTTTCAGGGTTAGCCTCATTATCTATGACAACATTAGGCTTATGATCAAGGACATGTTCATCATTTATAACAATATCTGACTCAAGTTCAGGATTGAGATTACCTCAGGAGCATCCTCATGAGAAATAGGGACCGACATGGTAGGAGTAAGGGGGTCTTCATTTGAATCTGGCAAGACTGACTGAGTTTGATCATTAATTCATGTTGCTGGTGCTTCTAGATCCATTTGATTTCTTCCTTGTACCATAGTTCTTTCTTCCACAACAATATCTGGTACTTCCAATATTGAAGAAGACTGCTCTTCTCTAGATGTGCTCTCCCCCTGAAGAGAAGTCTACTAGGCAAAGAAAAGTTGTTGCTCACAGAATGTCACATCCATGATAACATACAACTTTCGGGTACAGGGATTGTAGCACTTATATCCTTTCTGGGTAGAACCATATCCCACAAAAACACACTTTTCAGCACAAGCATCCAACTTGGTTATCTGATTATGAGGAATGTATCTATAAGCCACACAACCAAAGATCTTAGGTGGGAGGGTATGGAGTGGTGGTAAGGTGAAGAACTGGCCAAGAGCTTCAAGTGGTGTTTTTGGAAGTATGTGTGCATCCTCATTTGGTGCTTTAAGGGCTTGTGTAGATAAACGGTGCTAAGGATGGCATCACCCCATAAATACTCAGGCATATGGGCTCCGATTAACATGGAGTGGGCAACTTGGAGGATATGTTGGTTTTTTCGCTCTGCCACACCATTTTGTTGAGGAGTTTGGGGACATGTAGTCTGATGGATAATGCCATGGTTGTTTAGGTAATGATGGAGGGCATGGTTCACATATTCACCACCATTATCTGTGAGGAAGACTTTGATGGGAGTCTGGAATTGAGTTTGGATCATAGTATGGAAGATTTGAAACACAGAACAAACTTCACTTTTATGCTTCAACAAGAAAACCCAGCACATTCTTGTACAATCATCCACAAAGAGTAGAAAATACTGCATACCAGAAGGAGTAGCTGGACATGGCCCCCATACATCTGAGTGGATCAAATCAAATGGCATGACACTGCGAGAATTGCTGATGGGATAGGTAGCACGACGGCTCTTTCCATGGATGCGCGTCTCACATTGGAAATCAGACTCCTTGCATGTTTTGAACAAGGTAGGAAGCAAACGCCTCAGGTAGCTAAATGATGGATGTCCCAATCTTTGGTGCCACAACCATATGTTTTCTCTCTCCTTTCCCGGTGAAGCATCCTTCTGAATATGGTGTACTTCACTTGCACGGAGGTCACCAGCATGCGTCATTTCCATGTAGTACAATCCCCCCTTATAATACCTGTTGAAATGGAAAAAATACAAACCTAATTGCAATGAATTTTTTCATTGAAAGAAATATGAGTGCTTTAATTTAAATAAAATTAAAAGCATTTTATTTCGAAGAAAATAGGGGACGAGTTTGATAGCTGGTGAAACTCTAAACAAAAGAAATAATTAAGCTGCTTATATTGGGTTTGCGAAGCATCTGACTTCTAGCTTGTTTGAAACTCTAGACAAGCAATTGAAAAAGAAGTTGCAATCTTCACGTCAAAAGAGAAAGGAGATAAAATATCCAACGAGTTCACTTCAAGTTGAACTCTAAAGCTTTCAATGTTGTACACAAGCCAAACTCATCTACGGTGCAGTATAAAAACACTACATGAAAAGAAGAAAAGGAGGATGGAACGGAGCACAGCAACGGTGGAAAAGCAGAAGGAGAAAGCAGCAAAGGACCTTGGAAGACAAAAGGTTCAGGACCTCATTCCATAGCTCTCCACCACCTTCTCTTTTCTGTTGCAGGCCCTCCTCACAGCGGCACCTTCGGGTGTCAATGATGTCAAAACCAACATGCCGGGCAGCGTCCTGATGAAACCATGCCGGGCAGCGTCCCGATGAACATGCCGGGCAGCGTCTCGATGAACATATCGCAGTGGCGCCTCTGGTGTAGGCCTTGCGCTTTCAAATCCCACCAGCGGGCCTTCCTATATTGTAGCAGCAACAAGCCTTGCTCTCTCAAATCCTGGCAGCAGCGTCTCTGTAGCAGTTTCAAACCATAAAGAAACTCAAAGCTACATGCTTCACCGAATTTGCTGCCAAACAACAACAAAACCATAATTCATTCCTTGACAACCACAAAAGCCCAAAAGCCTTCCCCGAGTCCATACTTCATTTCCAAAAGCACCAATTCAAAAAAAAAAAGGAAGAAGCATAATCGGTGCAAAGAAACATAAACAAGGAAGCTCACCCTCAAAATAAAGCTTCGAGACTTTAAAACTACTGTGACTACAATCACCTGTCCTGCTTGAACTTGTGCACAACAAACAAATTTGTTAAAATTGAATACAAGCTTTGAAGCATCCAATTAAGAACAAATTTGGTGCACAAGTCTTTATGTTTGCAGAAGGCCAAAATGGTCAGAGGCAGTCTGAGGCTTTTAACACCAAAAGATGATAGGCAAGATAGAAAGCTGTGCAGTGGAATTGCAAGGCGAGTCTCAAGTTGTCAAAATTAAACACACACTTTGTGGCAGCCAATTCCAAGACAAATCTGATGCACAGGTTATTATACTTGCAAAAGGCCAAGACGATCAAATGAGGCAGTCTAGACTTGATTTCAAGAGGTGACAAGTATGTGTTCGTGGATGCAGCGTGTCAAGGGAAGAAAGAAAGATGAGAATTTGCAGCGAAGGTGACTAAGCAAACTTCAAAGTTCAATGCAGCAACTTTGAAATATTTGCGTCCCAAAAAGCTTCGAAGCGGTGCCAATATAAAAGCCAAATGAAAAAAGTCTTGGCGGTGGCACTTCATCTGGGCATGGACCTTTAATTTAAGTATGGTCAATGTGATCCAAACCATCCCAGAACTTGACAAAGCATAAAGCAATATATATGTATAAAGAAAAAACAAAGAACGAGTGCTCTGGTGATGTGCAGGCCATGAGATAGATTAATTAAGCTATGCATAAAACAAAAGGGCTTAATTAATAAAGTGTCCAACACAATTGCAGAAGCTGACAAAGTGGCATTGCAGACCATCAATTCATGCACAAGACAAAAGCTCTTAATTAAGCTATGCATAAGACAAGAGGTTTAATTAAGTGCAACAATTAGATTGATGTAGAGCTGGGCTTGTGAACACAAAGGAAGAAGACCCAGACAATCACAATTTTCAATTCACAATTGATTTGGCTGGTGATAAAAGGGAATTTGGCCTCACCTACCACTCACCTAGAATACGACGGAGTCTTTGAATTGAGTGCCTACCCAATGCACGCTAAGGCTAAGGTCTAGCTAATACTTCTGTCACAACCACTGTCAAATGCGATACAAAGGGGAGATTAGCACCTGGGTCCTTAAATCACGAAGCCGGAAGAACTGAGTGGGGAGTATTCTTACCCAATTTCTCACAGGGAAGCACAACAGCAAATTTCAAGCTTCTAAGTGTTGAGAGATTTCCTCTAGTCGAAGATCCATGCGTGCTCCCATCTCCAAATCACATTCCATCTTCGGACCCATCTCCAATTCGACTTGGCAGTAGCGCCGAGCTCATGTTCTATCTGGGTTTTGGGTAAAGACGGTGGAAAGAAAGAAAGAAATATAAGAAGTGAAAAAAGGAGGTGAAAAAGGAAATTGGGAAAATATAGTAGCTGGGCCTCCGTATCACTTTGGGCCTCCATGGAGCTTCTGATGGTGACCCATAATAAATCCGGGTGTCCAAAAGAGAAAAAGAAAAGTTCGATAGGTGCCTCCGATCTTCAGGCAAAAATTTAAAAGTGCGACTCGGAGTTTACTCGACGCTATGGGTTCCATTTCCAACTACCCAGGCTTTGGTTTAGTAAAAAATGCTCCGGAACCTAAAAAATATCATTTTGGTACAAAACCAAGAAAAAATCCTAAATTCCCAAAATGTTCAGAACTACAATGGTTTGATCCCTTCACAGGGTATGTAGGCAATCTAGCGACCCACTAGATGCAACCACAAATTCAAATCGAATCTCTGACTCCACCAGTCAAATTCACCCAAACACCAGAAAAATCAAATCATTCCCAAATCACCCAAAAGAAAATTCAAGGGCTCTAAACCCTCACAAATATCTCAAACACAAATCCAAAAATAAATGGGTCATCTACCCATCTAAATCCCCAATGCCTGGAACTACATGTGGTTTGATCCCACAAGGGTATGTAGGCAATCTGGAATCAAATAATCTAGATGCAACCGCATCCTAAACACTATTCCCATCCCAAAAATCCAAGCCTTCCAATGGGTCATTCACCTATTGGAACTCTTGAACTACGAGTGGCTTGATCCCTCTCCAAGGGTACGTAGGCAACCCATTCAAATGTTCGGGTGCAGCCGCAAAAACAAACAACCACACACTGGTTTCTTTATAAATGGAATCAAAGGGTGTTCCCTTGTAACAAGGGATTGTAATTAAGAGACACATTCTGTCTTGAATGGGTCGAACCCGAAATAATTAAAACTCTATTCTGTTAATGAATACGAGTGAAATTACGTTGGGTGACATTTTCACTTTGTGCAATTTTTAACCCAACAATACCACGACCAATAATTTCTCCTGTGAGGATGTCCTGAAAGACACAACACCAAGGATAAAGGATTACACAACAATATAATTGTTTAGTAATTTGACGCACATACAACAAGTTATTCGACAAAGAGGGGACAACTAGAACTGTATCTAGGGTTATAGAAGGTGTTAAAGATACAGAACCAGCACCAGTGATAGGATATGCGTCACCATTGGCATTCGTGACAGCTGACATACGGGCAAGGGATAATTGTTGGATGACACTAGGATCATAAGTTATATGATCAGTTGCACCTGAGTCAATTATCCACATATCTTTCCATTTAAAGTTTGAATTTTTCAAAGAGTTGCCATATGTACTTGAGTTAGCTAAGAAGGCTGAAGCGAAGGCAGAATCATAGCAGAAGTATTGATTTACCTCATTCGTCTTTGAGGACATCTTGGAGAGAGACATCGTGTCAGCAAAAAGTGTGAATTCTCATGAATTTTGATTAAGCCGCCCTTTTGGGTTTTCGACTCAACGGACTATTTTCCTTTCTTCCCTTTTTTTTTTTTGGTCGAATCTGGGTCTTGGGCACTTCTTTTCGGGTCGTCATGACATGACCCGCCCCGAATTTCACCCTGAAATCCGAAGTGACCCTGCGGGGCCCACCTTAGAAGAAATTCTACCAAAAATTTGGCAGAACTTCCCCTAAAATGGGCTGCCCAAACTTGTACAAAACATTTACACTTCTCAATCAATTCATCCTTATGCTCCTGGAGCCATCCTGCTCCCCAAATCAACATCAGTCTCCAATTCCCAAAACACACATCTCAACTCGAATAGCATAAATCCCATAGGTAATCAGAGCAATTCTAACAGAAAGGTATAAGAGGAAAACCTAATTCAAAGTCAGATGCGGAAGCCATGCTGTTGACTATGCCTCAACCCGTGTACGCCCGACCTCAACCAATTCGCCTACAAACTGGGCATTTGAAACCGAAGGGCCCAGGGGAAAGTACATAAAATACGTTAGCGTGAGTGGACAAAAATAAACAATTTTTAAACTAAATGGATTTTATATTTGCCCACATTTATTTCCTTAAAAAAACTCTCGATGCATGCAACGATTTAGAAAACAAATCACGAGAAGCTCCGCTTAAGAAAAACCGACTAGCCCCGCTAGTCACAAACAATTGAGAGGAAAGATCGAAACTCCGATACTCAACAGGATAAGACCAGCCCCGCTGGTTACACGGAAATCAGACTAGGCCCCGCTAGTCGAGAAATGATAGGATATGGGGAAGAGATATCACCATACGGGAAATGGAGCCTCCCAGGCTCTACCTACCCTCAACTGCCACTCACACATAGATTGTGCGAGGAGGAGAACTAATAACCTCAACTTCCACTCACACATAGATTGTGCGAGGAGGAGACCAAATAACCTCGACTACCACCCACGTGAGGAGGAGAATAAATCACCTCTACTGCCACTCACCAACACAAAGTAGGTGAGGAGGAGAACAAGCTACCTCAACTGCCACTCACCAACACAAAGTCGGTGAGGAGGAGACCTAATCACATGACCCGCGTATGGTGAGGAGAAACCATCGAAAACCAGTAAATCCGTAAATCCATAAGGCTTCTCCAAAATCTCTCAAGAAGCCAACCAAATCCAAAATCCTTAATTAGGCATTCCCGATGCCAAAATCGAAAGTCAATAAACAATTGAGAATATCCAACTCCATTGAAACTCATCTTAAAAATCTTCCAGGAGCTTAACTCGGTGATTAGGGATATGCTTAATTCCAGAAATTTACCTCGGAAATAAAGAATTCATCAAATAATATTATAAATCAAAACCAACCTTTGAAACTCATTGTTGAAAGCAAATCCATGATATAATTCGAAATCAATTTCCGAAAATTAATTCATTTCCTCAAAAAGTAATATGAATAATCACTAGAGCATTATTTAAGAAAATAAATGCATGCATCGCTATTTAAAACAAAAGTTCACTCACAGTACTATTCCGACGATCACGCATTCGTGTTCCGTTATCGAGCAATAGCTCGGTACGTCGTCCTGTACACTGTTCCGTGAATAATTCTTCAATAATTTAATACAATTCCTAAAATCAATTCCTCATAATTTCACCTCCCAATTCTCCTCGGATTTAGCCCAAATTATACCACTAATACCAATTCGTTAATTTAAAGGTTCCAAGGCAGAACCGTGAGATATCCGACGGTCGGATTCTCGTAATTCGATAATCGAAACCCTAAACTTCAGAAATTCATAATTAATTCCAAGTTTCTCCAAAAATCACCAAACTTCACAAACAAGCTCTACAATATTTATGTGATTTAACTAACTAAATAAAAACAGAATTTTAATGACTGTTCATACACCGCACTATTCACCCGTCGCACTATTCATGCGGCAACACTGTTCATGCGGCGGCCAACTCCTCCTCCGGCCACCAAATTTCATCCACAACATCATCTCAACATTTCCAATAACTTTCTCAACTGTGACAAAGTCAGAAAATACCTTGAAGTGGCCGAACAATTAAGCACACCGAAGTACAGTGAAATTTTCCAATTATGCTTTCTTCCTCCATGCTTCGATTTGGGTTATGAAACTTGGCAAGCATGAAGAGTGGCTCAAGGCGCTTCTAATGGACCTGGGTTTATGACCGGAGGTGGCCGGAAATCGGCGTTGACCGATTTGCTACAGTAAAAATATTGGCTTCGATCTCCATATTTCCGGCCAAACCGCCGTAAACAACTCCTACATGCGTGTTAAGGAGGAGGAGACGAGTCTATTGACGCTCGTAGCTCGCCATTTGGTGGCCTAGAGGTAGAGGAAGAGAGAGTTGCAGAAGAGAGACAGAGAGAGCACCGGGGAAGGAGAGAGAAAAGAAAGAAAAGTTACCCGGCCACAGTAACTTTTCAAATTTATACCAATCTACCATAAACAGTAACTTTCATATTTCACTTATAACTTTTGCATACGAACTGCTATTTTTACGTACCACATATGCACGCGCTCGGTTTAACGTCCTCTACAACTTTCATGAAGAATATTTTCTCAAATTTTGACCCGAACAAAAAGTCAACTTTTAGGGCCACTAAAAGTACGGAAACGAAAGTAAAAGTTAAAATAGTTGTCGTTTACCATCCAAATGACTAGTAAACTGGTAAATTGAGGTACGGGACGTTACACGTCAGTTAAGCACGATCTGGGCTGGTCTGTGCCATCTGGTGTTCGAAAAATCCGGCAAACTCTGCCGGAGGATCTCTAGGTTTGGGTGGAGCGCCGGAAGCCTGCTTGGGTCGACGACGAGGTCAGATGATCTAGGTCGAAGTCCGGCTATCTGATTTGGCGCTGGTATGGGTCTGGTTCGACGTCGTGCAGGCGTCAAGAGCTATCTTGGACGTGACGGTGTGCAGGCGTCGTCGTTAGTGGTACGGCGTCGGGTCTTGCATAGGAGAATGAGGGTCCAGCGACGTGTTGGAGGATTGAGATGGTCTGGGTCGTCGGTTCCCGTTCAAGGAGCAAGGTTCGGGTCTGGGTCGAAGGACGCCGGAGTTTGATGTCAGCTTCTGTTCCGTCACGATCTGATTGGGTTGTCTTGGTACTGAAGTCGGAATCCGATCACTGCCGGAATTTCTGTCTGGGTTGAAAGTCACCAAAATCTAGGTTGTTGGTACGATGTAGGTATTGGGTATTTCTTCTAGATATGAATCTAAAGGAGGAAGAAGAAGGAAGAAAAAGAAACACAGGAAGTTGAGAACTACATTTTGACTGAAAATATCTAATTACAGTTTTACAACAAAGTTTCCTTTATATACTAAAAACATCACTATGCTACCCTTAACATCCCCCCTCAACCATATGCTTGGGGTACCAAGCATAATGGTTGGAACACATGAATCCCAAATCTAAGAGACCTCAATACTAGAGATAACAGCCGCAATATATGCACAGTTAATCTTCAACCAATATGCGTCTTGAACTCTGGAAAGAAAAATGGTAGAACTGGTGCTTCTTCTATGTAACCCACAGCTTATGTGTATCTATGTATGACATCATTCTTCTCTGCTTGCACATGATAAGTAACAATTTCATTCCAAGAAGCATGATCACCATTATCATCATGCAGTTGCACCAATGCTTATGCCGAGTTGAGGGCTTTGGCATGTGTGACAATACCAACAGCAAGAGGGAATTCTGTGCTTCAGTTTCATGCCCATATCACCATAGATATCCAAGGTGTACAAAGAATCTTCCAGAACAAGCAGATATGGCCATATATCTCTACCATAACACCTAGTGCGCATAGAACAAGATAGAAGAGAGCAGGAAGACCATCTTTCAAAAGAAAGATAGACATGATACTATTTGCTGCTACAGGCAATGTGTTAGTATCCAAATTCACATAACCAGCTCTTAGGCCATCTGCAAAACACTCTCACCAAGCCCATCCAAGCCACGTCTTCTCACCTTCAACACCCCCAGCATCTTTACATCTTCCATCACTTTCCACAATTATGACAGTACAGTCCTAGGAAATGCCTACAGCCTCAGCCCGCACCGGAAGAATATAGGAAAGAAAAAAGGAAAAAAAAAAGTTTAAAAGGCAAACGAAGAATGATTGGTAATTGTACAGAATTCTGATCTTGAATTTGTGAATGGTAATTGCACAGAAGGAAAAGAAAAGCTGATAATGAACTGAAAAACAAAGGAATCTCTTGGTA
Source organism: Rosa chinensis (assembly GCF_002994745.2). Lineage (NCBI taxonomy): Eukaryota > Viridiplantae > Streptophyta > Magnoliopsida > Rosales > Rosaceae > Rosa > Rosa chinensis. The sequence goes on from NC_037093.1 coordinate 65,621,852, forward strand.
ATTTGACTGGTAATTGTGCAGAAGTGAATTGGAAGAAAAGTCTTGAAGGAAATCAAGAGGAAACTTGGTAATTGTACAGAATTGGTTTCAATGGTAATTATACATAATTGGTTTCAATGGTAATTGTACAGAAGAAGATTGAAGAAATGCTAAAAACAAATCAAGAAGGGAAAGGCTGCGACCTAGGACAATTGAATATCTCTAATCAACATATGAATAGATTTCACCAGAGCACCAAAGCACAACATATCAACCTTATAACACCAAATACCATCACTTAGCCAGACTGAGTTGATGAACCGGGTAATAAGGGGCAATCGATAAGCAGAGTAGATCATACAGTAATAACACTCAATATATCCAATTTAATTTTCAAGAAGGAAAGAACCAATTGAACTTTCATGAGAGATCAGCCAAGATTTTACCAAGAAAAAGATGAAAACGCAGCGTTTAAGCCAAAGCTCACACCACAGATTTCTTTGAAATTGCATCACCATCGAAGTCGGAATTGTCGCCCGTAATCTCCATCAACACAGCCGTAACTCTCTCCAGACCGGAATCACCTCTCCGCCTAGTTATCGTGTCTTTTAGTCGAAGATAGAGGTCCAGTGGTCACCGGCGAGCTTTCGACGAGAACTGTAGGGAACGACAGAGCAGAGGCTGAAGATGCCTCCAAGGCCGTGGATGGCGACGCGGCGAGAGGAGAAAGCAAATCGACTCCGGAGACGGTGAGATCGAAACCGCACGGTGGCCCGGTGATGACGAGTGATTGAGAGATTGAAAATTTTAGGGTTTGGGAATTCCAATTTGGGGATTTTGGGGCTTATTCGATTGGATTTCTCCGAATTGAAACAAAAAGAAATTAAGGATGGAGAGAATTGCAGCGGAGAAGCAACGGTGGAGCGATGGTCAGGCCGCCATGACTTTGATACCATGCTAAAATTCTAGATATGAATCTAAAGGAGGAAGAAGAAGGAAGAAAAAGAAACACGGGAAGTTGGGAACTACATTTTGACTGAAAATATCTAATTACAGTTTTACAGCAAAGTTTCCTTTATATACTAAAAACATCACTATGCTACCCTTAACAGAGTATGGTACTGGGTATGGTATTGGTAATTGGGTACGTAGAGTATTCGGTATTTAGCAAGAGTATTTGGTATGGGTATTAATATTTGGTACGAAGCTTTTCTGGTAAAAAACAACAATTTTCTTACCATATGGTACGAGTATTTTCTGGGCAGCGAAATTCAATGGGTAAAGGTCTCAAGAGCTTATTGCTCTGATACCATATCAGAAAGTATATGGGAATAATGTGTTATTTCCATTCATCCCTCAAAGAGGTTTATATAGTGTTACATTCATGTACACAAAGGAAAGTAATCAATCCTATCTAAATCAAGTAATCAACTATAGCACTAATGCTAATTGATACACAAAATAAATCTAATCGATACACAACAGTTCCCAGCTACCAACCACAACGATCACTCACCTTGTTCTCATCTTTTCTTCAAGGAACTAGGAATGCTTCCCAGTTCCTCCGGCTTCCTCCTAATCACTTCAAAGAGAAAATCGATCCTTTCCCCATAATGCCAACACCATAGTTATTCTTTGCAACCAAAGCTTTTGACAGTTAAGCTATTAAGGATATTGGTGGTTGGTAAATAAGTATGGCAATATTCCAGCTTACGAAATTATTCTATGGTCCCGGAGTACCACATGACACTATCATGTGGTGATCCCAACTAATAATATTACTTGAATATGATGAGGACCATGCAGAGGATTGAAAAAAAAAAATTAAGAGACCAATCAGAAATAATTACAAGTCATATGGGCCAATAATATCACCTCAGACCACCTCATGTACAATGGTCCAGAACCATATTATAATTTCCCCAATGGTTGATATGTAATACCTGTTTAATATCCTACTCATAATTAATTATAGACAATCCTATTGAAAGGTTTACACCTTTGGGATTTTTTTATTTCTTTGGTTGGTTATTTCCATGTAAATCAATTTCCTATTGACACCATGATACATGTTTTTTTTTTTGACACCATGATACATGTTTTGAAACATAAAAAGTGATTATAAATTAAGGTTTTTGTTTCAATTATCCGGCCAATGCCCCTGTGCAGTCACGAAAACTTATTTCAATTCTTGAGCTACAACCTTATTAAAATAAGTACTTCGGAGAAAAAAAAATTTAATTTTCGACAATTGAGACCTCTTTTATAGAATTATAGAATTTTTTTTTTTGAGGAGATTTATAGTATTAATTAAGAACCTCGTTTTTCAATAAAAGTCGAACAAAAATTACTACTGACTGGCATGTACTTGGAATCTAACCTATGTTCTCCAGATGCTTTACCATACATGTTATACATGAAAAGCTCTTCTTTGACATGTAAAGTACTACAATTAGTTGAGGATTGGAGTTCCTGCAATAGCTGAAAAAGCGCTTAAATTTTCAAAATGCTAAACTTTTAAACTCAACAATTAATTTAGAAATGGGCAATCATTCTAAGGTTCCAGTGAAACTGATGCAACAAATGCAAGAAAGTTTATCTTTTTCCCAGTTTTAACTTTTAAGGCAAGAGAAATTCTATAATACATAAATGTACTAATATGATACAGACTTAGTTGATACAGAGGTAAACCGACTTCATGCATTGATAGATTAGTCTTGGATTATTCTACTTCTTTATCCAACTAGTCTACCTCTGATATGCTAAAATCAAGCGTTCAACTTAACCCTGCAAAATGTAGTCGTTAGCAATATAGAATAAGCAAGGATCGTTCGATGCTAGAGATTGAGGGTAACAAATTAATCACACAAAATAAAACTAAGCTAATTAACACACAAAACAAATAACAAAATCTGAAACTACACTAAACAAAAACGTCAAACATTAGAAAAGAGAGAAAAAGATGCCAGGAAACAGAAGGGGATAGAAGAGTGCGTTGCAATCCTAAGTTGAAACAAATTTGGGGTTTTTGGTTTTTAATGAAAATAAAAGAGAAAACAAAAGGAAAACAATTTCGATTTTTGGTTTTGAGAAAATAAGATGGAGAAAGCGTTAGAGACTCGGAAATCCACCACCAATTACTTTCAAACAATGTTAAGTTAACCTAGTTTCAATTACGTATACTAAGGTGTGAATAGAAACCAACCAAGGAACAAGTCGGAGCAGATCATGTCCCTTATTATTGTTTCTCTAAGTACTTAGTCTACGTGAACGCACAATAGCTAAGCCTATCAAACATGCAATCAAGGTATAGAACGTTATCCTATCAACAACACATATAGTGTCAACATATTTAAAGCATTAAGATCTCATGGAAACGATTGATTATAGAGTTGGAGTTTAGTGTGGAACGCCTACCTAGCATGCTCTTCTAGTTGTTTAAAACATCATCTTTTGTCCAAAGCCTTGCATAATTGTGGATTAGAAAACAAAATGATTAGGTGAATTATTTTCTAAACCTAGCTCCAATTACATGCATAAATCCTATGTTGGCCACCAAAAAACAAACACATGCAAAAGTTTTCAATCAATCAGAAATAAACAACCAATTCACACCAAAAATCAAGAAACTAGATTTAAAACAAAACATATGTTCTACATAATTGGGGCTTCAAACCTCGCCCCTAACAAAAAGTAACTAGCCACAGATAGTCTTAAATTCAACAAATAAAAACATAAGTATTGGATTACAAGAAAATAAAAACCGTAAAAGGGAGAAGATGAGAGCCATTATTTGTATTTATGCACTACACAACGTCGGCAGTGTGAACACTTTGTAGTGCATCATGACATTTTTCGCCAGTTATCTTGATTGTGTGTGTCTGTGTGTATTCTCTTCACTAACAATAATTAATTTATATTAATTATTTTGGTCTCTAGAGGTGTTGGGTGGACGGACAACCCAGAAACCATTCTGCCCACAATACAATTCGCTCATAGAAAGTGGGATAAGTTTATGGATATACAGGTAAGCCCCCAATGCAAATCAACAAATCAATTACTTTTATTCAGACCACCAAGGTTAATTGTGTGTGTCTATATATATATATATACACACACTAAATGCTAAATGCAAAACCTGATCGAACCTGCAGTGGAGACACCGATGCTCGAGTACCGGCCAGTCACGGCTTCTAGATACTCCATAAACACACTAAGCTTACCAGTTGGGACTCCATGGAGGCCGTGGAACTCTAACACGGAGGAGGTACGTAACTTGGTATCTGTTTACCTATACTGTCTGTACAAAAACAGCTCGTAGGGACTGAGGCTAGCTGTGCCCTTTGAGACCTATAGACACAGATATCTATCTGTCCCTATTGGAGCAAAATGAACAAAAATGCATCTGTGCTATATGATTCTTTTATATTTGATGCCCCATTGTTAGCTATGGTGAGAGAAAATGAAAGAGAGGAAACAGAGAGAAATTTTCACTAACAAACTCGTGGATTTCTGTTCTAATCTGTTACAATGAGTAGAGAGGAGTTTATATACATCTCCAGATTGCTTGACAGAGTGCCACGTGTGGCACAGCTGTAGGACACTTACTATTCAGCTAAAACTCATGCAGGCGTAACTAATTAGCTAATTAACTCTAATTAACACCAGTTAAGTAATTAAGCTAAGAAAAACAGGAAAGACATGAGAAGGACTATATCATCTGTTAACACCCCTCCTCAGCTTGATGGGCTGGAGCGAGCATCAAGCTGGAACAAAGATAGAGATGTTGAGGCGAGCAAAGTCCCTTGGTGAATAGATCAGTGAGCTGTTCATGAGATGTAACAAACTGCAAATGAATGGTGCCAGCCTTGACCTGGTCCCTAGTAAAATGAACGTCAACCTTAATATGTTTAAGCTTTGAATGATACACAGGGTTAGTGGCAAGGGCCAGAGCTGAAATATTGTCACAGTGAAGGGTAGGAACACTATCCAAATGCAAGTGAAGATCCTTGAACAAATGCTGTAACCAAAGAAGTTCAGAGGATGTATCTGCCATGCTTCGATACTCAGCTTATGTAGAAGAACGGGAGACAGCAGTTTGTTTCTTACTGCACCATAAGATAGGAGACTGATTAAGAAGAATAACAAATCCTGTGGTTGATTTTCTGTCGTTTGGGTCACCTGCCCAATCTGCATCACAGAAGGCATGAATATGGAACTGTGGATTGGAAAGATCACCCCTCCTGAAATGAATGCCATGAGAGACAGTGCCTTTAACATATCGTAGGATGCGTTTCACAGCAAGAAGATGAGCCTCTATTGGAAAGTGAAGAAATTGACACACAGAGTTAACATTGTATGCAATATCAGGTCGAGTAAATGTAAGATACTGCAAGCAACCAACAAGGCTTCTGAAGTGTGGTATGTCAGCTGCACTTAAGGGAGCACCTCCATCTTTGTATAGCTTAACACCAGACTGACAAGGAGTTAAGTGTGTATGACAGTCATCAAGACCTTCTTTGTGGACAAGTTCTTTGGCATACTTCTGCTGAGAGACAAATAATCCATCATGCTGACACTGAATTTCCAATCCCAGAAAGTAGTGTAAATCACCAAGATCCTTCATATCAAACTCTGCTTGGAGTAGTAGCTTGACCTCTGAGATGAGAACCTCACTATTGCCTGTGATGATAATATCATCGACATAGAGTAAAAGATACACCATGGAACTACCAGTTATCTTTACAAAAAGTGATGGATCTGCATAAGAACACACAAAGCCTAAAGATGGAAGAAAATGTGTAAAGCGTTCATTCCAGGCTCTTGGAGCTTGCTTGAGTCCATAAAGTGACTTATGAAGCTTGCAAACATAATTAGGGTGAACAACATCTTCAAAACCACTAGGCTGGACCATATAAACTTCTTCATTGAGCACACCATGTAGAAAAGCATTTTTGACATCCATCTGATGAAGTTTCCAGCCAGAATAAGTAGCTAGATTTAGAATAAGCCTTACAGTTGTATGCCTCACAACCGGTGAGAAGGTTTCATCATAATCTACCCCATATTCCTGTGAAAAACCTCTAGCAACCAACCTAGCCTTATGCCGAGCCACAGAGCCATCTGCATTCTTTTTTATTTTGAAAATCCATTTGCAGGAAACCAAATTCTTATCAGGTGGTAATGGAACCAAACTCCAGGTCTGTTGGTTCATAAGAGCATCATACTCTTCTTGCATTGCATTTTGCCAGACAGGACTTGTAAGAGCAACTTTATAGTTATGAGGTTCAACAATTGACAAATCAGCTAATTTTTAAGAAAGCATTTTTTCTTCAGTATACCTCGTTTGCTCCTTGTAAGCATAGTATGATCATTAATGGTGGAATTAGTAAGTCCTTGAACTAGGTGCAAGATATTGGTGTCAGAGACATGAGCTGTAGGTTTAGCATGATCACAGTTGAGGACAACAGAAATAGTACCAGTTCCTGGTTGTGTAGCAGTGTAACAGCACCAGAAGCTTCTCCAAAATTAATAACAGTATTATGATCACTACTAAAGGCAGGGGTGTTATGTGGAACCATGTCAGAAGATGCATCAGATATTGAATCTGAGTGATTAGATAAATCATGATCAACAGGTAAGACATGTATAGCATCAGCAGGTACTATGGTTGTATTATCAATAGATAAGTCACCAGTAATTGCAGGACAAGATCTGGAAGTAGGAGGTACCTTAGCAGTTATAGTGGTGTTTTGGACAAGTGCAGACTGGTGTTGGTGCTAAGGAGACTGAGTAAGACTTGAGTGAGGATTGCATGAAGAAGACATTCCTGAAGGCCTTTGAACTGCAAATGGAAATTTATTTTCTTCAAAGAATACATTTCTGGAGATGATGCATTTCTTGTTAACTGGATTGTAATAAATATATCCCTTATATCTTGCTGCAAAACCAATGAATATGCACTTGACTGTTTTAGGTTGAAGCTTATTACTGTTATGAGTACTCAGTAGAGGATAGCAAGCACAGCCAAAAACTCTGAGAATTTCTAAAGATGGAACCTTATTGTATAATTGTTCAAAAGGAGACTTCATCTTCAATGCTTGAGTTGGCATTCTGTTGATTAGATAGGCTGCAATTGCACATGCATGATACCAGAAAACAGATGGCATATGAGCAGCTTGGAGTAAGGTCACAGCAGTTTCCCGGATATGTCTGTTTTTCCTTTCTGAAATGCCATTTTGCTGTGGTGTGTAAGGACATGAGATCTGATGGATAATACCTTTGTTTAGCATAAACTCCTTGAATTTACTTCCTGTATATTCACCTCCACCATCACTTCTGAGACACTTAATATGGCTAGAAATATGAGTGTTAACAAAGGCACATAGAGACTGGAAATAGCTGAACACTTCAGTTTTATTTTTCATTGGAAAAATCCAGGTATACCTGGTACAATCATCAATGAAAAGTACAAAGTATTTGAATCCATCTACAGAAACATAAGGTGATGGCCCCCATACATCAGAGTGCACAATTTCAAATGGAACCTCACTCCTAGTTACTGAATGAGTAAATGGCAATCTATGAAACTTTCCTAGTAAGCAGGCTTCACAAACTGATGAGTCTTGCTCTGGTGTGCAGGAGATATTGCACTTATTCAACATGCTTTGAACAATTTCAGTTGCAGGATGTCCAAACCTTTGATGCCACAAGGATTGCTTGACCACTCTTCCAAGGTAAGCAGACTGCTGTGAAGAACAGGTCTTATTGCTAGTTGAAATTGATTGGCTTTGGTGTTGTTGAATATGCAGTGGTAAATCAAAAGGTATTGGATACAATCCTTGCTTACTCAGTCCCTTGTACAGCACCTGACCCAACACTTTGTCCTGTATCACACACATAAACTCATCAAACCACACAGAGCAGTTATTTTGTTTACACAACTGATATATAGACAATAAGTGAGCAGCAAGCTCAGGTATGAGTAGCACATTGTCAAGTTTCAACATTCCCAGCATTGTGTTACCAATATGAGTAATATTTAAGTATTTACCATTACCAACTTGAACAGTGTCAGATGCATTGTATGGAGCAACATTGTTGAGTAGCTGAATCTCATTTGTCATATGATTGGTAGCACCTGTATCAGCTAGCCAAAACTGAGGTGATGTGTTTGTTGCAGCTAGCATTGCAGTCCCTTGTTGTGGAGTATTCTGATTCACTTGGACTTGTGGTTGATTTGATTGTTGTTGGCCTGGAAATCCAACCAAATAATAGCATCTATCTGCAGTGTGGTTAGGCTTATTGCAATATTGACAGTTACCAATATTTATGTTGCCTTGAACACCCTGAAAATTAGACAAAGTTCTGCAGGTTCTTGCACCATGACCATTCTTCCCACACAATTGACAAACAAAGTTGTTGTTGCCTGTATTGTTACCATTTGGCCTGAAGAATGAGTTAGTCATTGGATCAGAGGTGAATTGATTGTTGAAATTCCCATTTCTGTTTCCACTATTGCCAAACTGATTGTTATTCCTGAGATTACCAAAGTTGTTATTGAACCTTGCATTCTGATTTCCAAAGGGTGGTCTTCCTGCATAAAAGCCAGTCATAGCAGTACTAGGATCTTGCATAGTGAAGGAATTGAAGTGACTGTAGCCATAAGGAATAGCTGGTATTGGAGCATAGGAAGCCTGAGTTACTCCTTGAGTGGTAGACAGAGATGGAAAACCAGGTGGAAGAGCCTGAGAGCTGGATGCTGCAGTAGTATTGCTTGAGTTGTTGCTTGATGCAGAAGCTTCTGCTTTACCTTTAGCAACCATTGCAGTAAGATTGATACTTGATGCAGACTGAATCTCAGCTTCAATATCAATTTCAGCTGCCTTGAGTAGTGTCTTCAGTTCACCAATAGAACAGCTCACAAATTGAGCCCTGATAACTGTTTTGATTGCTGCATATTCAGATGGTAAGCCTCTAAGTACTATGACTACAATATCTTCATCATCAATGAGTACTCCAACTGTTTCCAAAGCATCTCTTGCAGCCTTGATCTTGTCCATGTATCCTTCAATGTCATCACTGCCTTTCTTCAAGTTCTGCAAATTTGACTTAAGCTGCAAGATATTTTGCCTGTTTGGTGCAGCAAACTTGAGTTTGAGTCTTGACCACATCTCTTGAGTAGATTTGCTCCCAACAGCACATGACATAGCCACAGGACTCAGAGTTTGACCAATCATATTGACTATACTTTGATCTTGAATCTTCCAATTAACATACTCAGTGGATGCAACCCCATCAACATATTGAGCAGGACATGGATTTGAGCCATCAACATATCCATATAGGTTTTGACCTCTAAGAAAGGATTCCAGTCGAAATAGCCATGTAGGATAGTTTGATTCATCCAGTAGAATATTTGGCAGATATACAGTAGATTGAGTAGTAATGGTATGACCTTGAGATGTAGAACCAACCATAATGTGCATATATGAAAAACACAGAACAACAAGTAACAATTTTATGCTTGCAAGACTTGAGCAATGAATCTTCCTCAGATAATAGTTTATTTCACAAACTGATACAAGCTAGAGTTCCATAACCACACAGAAATCACACTTCTTCACAATATTTCTTCACAAAATTTATATCACGGTTTCTAAACCTCATAAGCCAAATTCCATATAGGTATAGATCTCAGGAACATCTGTAAGGATTACTAGTTATACTTCTCATCAGGTTTTTTTTTTAACCTCAATATCACATCATCTTCATAATCTTTCAAGATTTAGGGTTTCGAAACCTCAAAAAAATATCACAGATTTGTAGAATTTTTCTTCGTTGTTAACAATTGCAACTAAAAACAAAGCAACTCAGCTACAATAGAAACAAGATCCCAAGCTTCGAAGCAAACAATTTCAATTTCAATTTTTCAGTAGATTCTTCAAGAAAAATCGTAGACGAACATGTTCAAAGAAGAAAATCACTTATCTTTGATAGTAGAATCAAACGCGAAACCAAAACGAGCAGTGAGAGATGAGAAATGAAGACGAAGCAAGCTGAGGAAGCACAAGAACGATAACCAAACCCTAGGTCGCAGCCTGAGCTCGTGATACCATGTTAGCTATGGTGAGAGAAAATAAAAGAGAGGAAACAGAGAGAAATTTTTACTAACAAACTCGTGGATTTCTGTTCTAATCTGTTACAATGAGTAGAGAGGAGTTTATATACATCTCCAGATTGCTTGACAGAGTGCCACGTGTGGCACAGCTATAGGACACTTACTATTCAGCTAAAACTCATGCAGGCGTAACTAATTAGCTAATTAACTATAATTAACACCAGTTAAGTAATTAAGCTAAGAAAAACAGGAAAGACATGAGAAGGACTATATCATCTGTTAACACCCATCAGTACATTTTCTCATGATGTTGGTTGGAATATTTGCAGGTTGGAGGATATGTGGTTGGTTACAAGGGGTTGACATTTGTAACAGTAAGAGGAGCTGGCCATATGGTTCCGAGCTACCAACCGCAGCGATCACTCGTCTTAATCTCATCGTTCCTTCAGGGGACACTTCCTCCGGCTCCTCCTCCATAGGAGGTCATGGAACATGCATTTTGGAAGGTGGTGGTTGAATAAATTAGCAAAACGTCACCTATATAAAATACCTATCTATTTAAATGAATAATTGGTGTCCAATGACATAAAGAGTAGTGGCATTTGTTTTCCCCTCGTAAGTGAGAACAAACCGTAGCAATCACTCATCTTCATCTTATCGTTCCTTCAGGGGACACTTCCTCCGGCTCCTCCTTCATAGGAGGTCATGGAACATGGACTTTGGAAGATGGTAGTTGAATAAACTAGGAAAACGTCACCTTTGTAAAATATCTATCGATCAATGAATAATTTGTGCGCAATACCATTTGGTCTAGTGACATCAATCTCTCATTCGTAAGTGACGTATAGGACACAAAAGATTGGTTGTTGTCTTTTTGATGTGATAAAAATAAAAAACTAAATAATTGTTCGAAGTGATTATATTTTGTGATTTTTCTTTTCTTGATTGGTTCAAAATTTTTCATGAATGACCTAATACACACACACACACATATTATATATAGAGGACCCTTCTATTAATGGATCCGTTTTTTGGTCATTTTAAGAGATTTTTTGTCCGACTCACTTTTCGATCGCATTTGGGCCTCTCGACCATTCACTTTTTTTGTCTTAATGTATAGATCACTTTTGCAAATTTCCAGCTAAGTAGATGATCGTTAAAGTATTGAACTAGACTAAATCAATAGATGAACCGAATTTGTCTAACCTGAACCGTTCATGTTTATAACTGTAAATCGCAGTTATGAATGTCTTAACGATTATCAATTTCGCTGAAAATTTGCAAAGGTGATCTGCTCATATACCCCTAAAAACTGAACGGTTGAGATGTGAATATGTGATTGAAAAGTGGGTCTAATAAAAGATCTCTTAAAATGGCTAAAAAAAATCCCTCACTAGAAGGGCCCACACACACATTGATATGTGATGGAATGAATATTTCATTATAGAGCATTGTCAATAAATTTCAATCTAGCATGGTATATAATGGATAGAAAATTACACATAAGTGTCATTTTGAAACTTTAATTAGCTATAAGGCAATCTAATGTTTTTTGTACATATAAGGCCACTTGCTTCCTCAAATTTCTCTTACCCTAACGATTTTACCCTTAAAACTAACTGCTTCATATTAAATTAATCACTCTCTCCTCTCTCTTCCCCCGATCAAATCCTCTCTCTTTGAGATTAATCACTCTCTCTCTCTCTCCCCCCCTTTCTCACCAGCGAAATACTCCCTTCTCTCTCGCCGGCGAAGTACTCCCTCTCTCCACCATCACGTCTGCGATCGGAACTGGAACTGAATCTCCAATGAACGATGTCGTTTCGCGACTGGATCTCTGATGCACAAACTGAATCTCCGACGCACGACACAGACTTGAACGGGATCTTTGACTCTCTCCTCTTCCTCTGTGACTGGATCGTTGTCGTTGTCATCCAGAAGATCTGGTATGTGAGCTCCAGTGTCGGCAAAACCACCTGGCCCTACGACTCAGGTGTCTGGTCCAAAAACGACAGCGACGACATTGTCTCTGCCTTCGAAGGCAACTCCAACCTCTTCTGGCGGCTTCGACCTCATTCCTACCAACGAGATCTGAGATTGCATCTGAGCTCCAATTTGAATCTGTCAGGATCTGAGATTGCATATCTGAGCTCCGATTTGCTTCTTTGATACGGTGTCGTTAACGTCCCTTCCCACACCACCTCTGTTTCGTCATCACCGACCTTAATTACACCTCTGATTTGCTTTTTTGGTTTGTTAATGATTTTTGTTATCGGAAGAAAATTAGACGGCGTGATTAGAATTTGTTTAGTTTGGTTTGATTTGATTGTGATTTATTGGAATAAATGGGCTTGGATTTATTTGAATTCATCTGTTGTGGAATTTTGCAGGGGAGAGAAAGAGAGTTGTGCTCTTGTGTGATGAAGGGATGGTTTTGTGGTTGAATTCTGTTTTCTGATGGTGTTGTGATGTATTTTGATTGATGAATAATGAACCATTTCTTGTTTGTTATTTGTTGCAGTTAGTAACTCTCTATAACTGTTATAGCGGCTTTTCAACATAGTGATAGTATCTTTCTATATCTATGTTAGTATTTTTTTCAACATGATGTCAATAGCTTCTATTTTCATATTCATTATTTCAAGTTAGCAGCTCCTTGTAATTGTTCTAGTGGCATTTCAATATCGTGATAGTAGCTTTATGTGTCTATGTTAGTATATTTTCAAGCTAATGTCAATAGTTTTTTTTTTCAAATCAGTAGCTCTTTGTAACTATTGTAGTGGTTTTCCATCATAGTGATCGTAGCTTTCTGTATCTATGTTAGTAGCTTTCTGATGTTAGTGAGAGTAGCTCTCTAATGTTAGTGAGAGTAGCTCGTTGGTATTGGTGACAATAACTTTTATTATTGGTGAAAGTAGATTTTGGTGTTGGTGAGAGTAGTTTTTTGGTGTTGGTGAGAGTAGCATTTGTTGCTGATGAGAGTAGTTTTTGGTATTGGTGACAGTATCTTTTGTTGGTGGGGATAATAGCTTTTCGTTTTGGGGAGCATAGGTTTTTTTTGGTAAAGAGTAGCTTTTGTTGTTGATGATAGTAGCTTTTGTTATCTCGCCGGAGATTGCCGGAAATCTCACAATAGTAGCTTTTGTTGCTAGTGACAGTAGTTTTTGTTACTAGTGATAGTAGCTTTTGTGACCTCGCTGGAGGTGGCCGGGAATCTCATCAAAGTAGCTTTTGTTGTTAGCCACAGTAGCTTTTGGTGTTAGTGACAATAGCTTTTATGGTCGCCGGAAGTTGGCCGGAGGTCTGCCGGAGACCTCACCGGAGAGGAGAGAGAGAATGATTGTTGATTTTGTACTCTAGTGGCATTTATGTAAATATGTTGGTTTTTAATATCCAAATTCCAAAATATAACACATTTTTTAGTCTAGTGGCCTTATGAGGGAAAAAACTAGTTTGTGGCCTTATAGCTAAAAAAACAATCAAATATGCACTTATATGTAATTAACTCAATTAAATAAACCTTTAAAAGCACAATTATAAAATTTCCCTTTTTCTAATATGAACACACACTCCCATTCTCACAATTGTTATCCAAAGGCAAGCACGGCCAGCCCATAGGTAGATAGCAAGGTTCTTACTTTTAGCCTTCTAGAGCGCAAACCCTCTATGCATGTGCTCAAGTGCACAACTTAAAGTAAAGCTAAAGCCTTTCACTCTTTCAGTTTTCACTGTATTAATACTTGAGTACTTCAGGTCTATAAATATTAGCAATTACAAAGCTAGCGTTTCACACATGCTCTGAAAACAACAAGAGATGAAGCTTTCAGTGTATACATGTTTTCTACTCATCTCTATCTGCCAATTAGCCTTTCTAAGATCATGCAACGCCAACCAAATCGACAACCTCAACAAGCTGATCAAGTCTCGCAAATCTGGAAATTCTCCTCATGCTCAATTATCTTGGGACAACGACATCTTAGCAGATGACCACTTTTCTCCTGTTTATGTTGGATCCCAAGCTGGTTTGATGGAAGCTGATGAGATTGATGCTTTGCCGGGACAACCTGGAGGAGTGGGTTTTAATCAATATGCAGGCTATATTTCAGTGGACCGGAAAGCTGGGAGAGAATTATTCTACTACTTTGTACAGTCACCCCACAATTCTTCAACCAAACCTCTAGTGCTTTGGTTAAATGGAGGTAAATCTTATACACAAATCAATATCAACGGTCATTCTTTAATTGCATCCATACAGAGCCATATATATCTTCTATAAATTCGACAATGCTAAGACCAGTGGTAATTAATCTTCTATCGTGCATGTAGACGTATCCAATAGATCGAGAAGTGCTCACATAAACGAACATGCCATGAACATGTATGTGTGTAAATGTAAATTATCTGAGAAGGAAATGTATATAGGAAAATTAATAAATAAATCATAGCATCATCAATTTCAGTAATTTGTTGCAGTAGTCATTTTGTTTGTTCTACAATGATACCATGGAAAACAGCCAGATGTGTATTAAGTACGTAGTAGACCTTTCCTAGAAGATAATCAAGATATTCGATTTGTACCTCTGTTGGTTAGCTAGCTGTCGTGAACGATAAGGGCCCAGAAAACAAAGTTTATGATGAATGCGATAATTCCTCGTCTTGTTTTTAATTAACATGCATTTATTAAAATGATTAGGAGAGAACAGATAATTTAGGGTTTACTACAAAATTAGTCCTAGTACAACCCTGCCAAGTGCCGAATTGCCAATTATGTGGGCAGTCCAGGTGTCTATATTGAGTGCTCATAATTCTTGAGCTGAATCATGTTCTGTAAAATTGGCTAGGATTCAAAAAGAGTTGAAGGTCCACCACTTATAAAGACGTTATATCCAGATAAAAGTTATAACACAGGGTTGAAAATAAGTGTTCATTCGTTTTCAGCCATTATATGTGTTAATGTGTATGATCATTACCCACTTTCTAGTGAGTGAGCAATTCTATTTCATATGCAGCATCCTAGAATTTGGCTCCCGTGGAATTCGCTTTATTTATTTAGTAGCTGGATTTTGATCCTTTTCTCAGTCCAATACGTTCCAATTAACTTTAATTTGTCTCATAGAGTACTTCCACTTTTATTATTTGTACAGGACCAGGATGCTCATCTTTTGGATATGGAGCCATGGAAGAATTAGGACCGTTTAGAGTCATTAATGATGGAAAGACACTGTTTCCTAATGACTACGCATGGAACAACGGTACATAATACTTGATTAGCATGAATATAATAGAGTACTTTAGACTAATAATGATGCAAGGAAAATTGTTGTTTTCATTTGTGGATGCAGTGGCCAATATACTGTTTTTGGAGTCCCCGGCAGGAGTGGGGTTCTCATACTCAAACACAAAGTCCGACTACGAAAATGTGGGTGACAAGAGAACAGCTCTAGACTCGTACACTTTTCTTGTGAATTGGCTAGAGAGATTTCCCCAATACAAAACCAGGGATTTCTTCATTGCCGGAGAAAGCTATGCTGGTCACTATGTACCTCAACTTGCTTACACCATAGTGACAAAGAACAATGTCACAAACCAAACAAAAATCAATCTTAAAGGAATTGCGGTGAGCTTATAAATGATGTACTAGTACTATTTCATATGCAATATATGCACACACACAGATATATATATGCTACTTATTTTGGAAACAATGTGCAGATTGGAAATGCTTGGATCGATGATAATCATGGTGAAATGGGTATTTATGAATATTTGTGGACACATGCTTTGAACTCTGATGAAACCTATGAAGGCATACACAGATATTGTGACTTTGGATCTGATAATTTCTCGAGCAAGTGCACAAAATATCAAATTCAAGCAAGCCATGAGCTTGGAGACGTTGATATTTACAACATCTACGCTCCACTTTGCAATCTGTCATCCTCATCAGATACCATATACATCTCAGTTGGTTCTGCAGTAAGTCTCTCTAAAACATGTATAATATATACCGGTAAACAAACCTGTAACTTTTGTGTATAAATGATTGAATGTCATCATGAACGTAGGTTAATGGATTTGATCCATGCTCAGACTATTATGTCGATGCCTACCTAAATCTTAAGGAGGTCCAAGCTGCTCTTCATGTAAAACCTACAAATTGGTCAGCTTGCAGGTAATACATAAATAAACATTTTAATCAATTTCTTCTCACCTCACTTTCTTATAATATTCACTTTACTTCGCTTTTTCTTTTTCTGATAGTGGTGTTGGATGGACAGACAGCCCACCAACAATCCTACCCACAATAAAGCATCTCTTAGAAAGTGGGATAACAGTATGGATATATAGGTGTGATGAACTATCCTTCAAGTGAATGAGATTTTTTGATCTAGCAGTATTTTCTGTCGGATGTTATATATAATAAAAATGCATTGATATATGGCTTAGACATTTTATGTTAAATTTCATTCTGCAGTGGAGACAATGATGGAAGAGTACCAGTGACATCATCTAGATATTCATTACACAACCTAAGCTTACCCATTGAGGCTGCATGGAGGCCGTGGTATTCAGATAAAGAGGTAAAGCGTATATATGACATCCTTGGTTGACTAAGTATCAAAAGTTCAAAACAAAAACTAGGGGTTTCTGGGTTTTCCTAATTAATGATGCTGATGATGTAAGGTGCAGGTTGGAGGATATGTTACTGGGTACAAAGGGGGGTTGACATTTGCTACTATAAGAGGAGCTGGTCACATGGTTCCTAGCTATCAACCAAAGCGAGCACTCACCTTGATCTCATCTTTCCTTCAGGGAAAGCTTCCTCCTTCTTCATGACTATTAAGTAATCTAATCACATTCATATTTTAAATATCTTATTCGATAGTATTCACTTTCATCGGTGCATAAAAACAATCTTTGATTCAGAGTTCCATTCCATGTCATCAAGATACGAACTACTGTATCAAGTATTACTTAACATTCAGCAACTATAACTCTGATAATTTATAATTCAGTATTGTAATTTTCAAAATTCAAGTCATCATCATATATATTAAGAAATACATTATGTCCGTACCGTGTGCATCATCGATCATCTACACTTTTGCAGCAGAGCAGAGGGCTAGGATAGTAGTGTCTGCTCTTTATTCTGTTATGACACAGCCTCTCCTCTCATTTTCGGTTTCAGCACAAGAGTAGCTAGTAAGAGTGCCTATCCCTTCTCCTCCTGGCACTTCTCGTACTTTGTTTATCCCTGCACCTCGAACCTTAATCTTATTCTGATCTCCATCTGCGAATACCTACTGCATGTATTTTATAGACGTCATGAACAGTAACCAAATTAGGTCAAAACGTCAAACGAAGGCTACGAGACCTGATCAAACGAAGGCTACTTTAACATCATAATCGACGGTAAAAAAAAAAAGTCTCTTCTCTCTGTCGTTTCTCTCGGACGTCAGAGAGTTAGAGTTTCCCTCTGGATCAGATCTTCTTGATTCTAGGGTAACAGTTGTTTGTTTGTCTGCGTTGTGGTTCTCACAACGTATGTCTGATCTGTTGCGCGCTTAGTGTGAGGAAAGGTTTCTGTTGGGTTGGATCTTGTTAAGAGTACAAGTCATATGCTGATGGTCAAAGTCAACAGTCAACAGAGATAATAACCACATTAGCATAAATATGGAGTTTTAAATATGGAGTTTTTATCTTTAAGGGATTGTCATTTTTCTCTGTAACTGTACATCATCTTCTTCATTCATCCATGTACCCAGATTTCTACGGTTTGTTACAGAGTACTCCATAGCTATTTTCTTTGCCTCTTCGTTTCTACCATGATTTCTAATATGGTATCAAAGCCCATGGTGGCCTGATCTTCGATCCTTCATCAAGTTCTCCGCTGCAACTCCGATCAAAAAACCCTAAGTTCCTCCTCTTCTTTCTTTGTTCTTCGTTTTCCTTGTTCAATTACTAGTAGAAAACCGATATTGTTCAAGAAATCAAGCAAAACCAACAAGAAACTACCCTTTAGAATCATCAAATTACCAGTCAAAAAGAAATCTCTCTACTTGCAGATCTACTCTGCTTTGTTCTTGATTTGTGAAAACCTGTTCGTGAATCAAGATTTGGGGTTATTCTATAGTTGTTTGTGTTGCTCATGCTGTAGCCGTTTGTACTACTCAAATTCATCAAGATCCAATTTTTTTTTCAGTACAAGATTTGAAGAAAAATGGCGTTCTCCACTCAAACCTACAACACCATCTCTGTTCGTTTGGACGAAACAAATTACCCAACCTAGGTCTATCAGATGAAACATCACCTCAGAGGTCATGGTCTCTTGAAGTTTGTTGATGGTTCTCATCTTTGTCCACCTCAATTTCTTGTTGGTGATGATGGCTCTCTCACCAACAATTCTGTTACTCGAGAAAGATGGATGGAACAAGATAGTTTACTTATCTCCATGCTTACAACCACGCTTTATGCAGAAGCTTTAACTCTGGTAATCGGTTGTCAAACATCTATGGAAGTATGGCTTACTCTCAAGCAAAGATATGCTATTGTTTCTGAACCGCATATTATGAAATTAAAGGCTGCATTACAGAACATTAAAAAAGGATCTGACTCAATAGACAAGTACTTGTTGCGTTTTAAATATATGAGAGATCGATTAGCTGTGGCAGGAATTGAGATGAATGATCAAGATGTTAAATTTCTGATTCTTGCTGGGCTCCCTAGCGAGTATAGTCACACTAGGCAAATTATCAGAAGCAAAAGTAATGTTGATTTGGAAGAAGTGAGATCATTGTTGTTGTCTGCTGAATATGAAATTGAATTGGAGAATAAGTCTGCACCTTTAATTCTTTTTGATGCAATGTTAGTCAATATGGTATGTACTCTGGGATGTTGTCATCCACTTGTTTTGGTCAACCTTCTGGGATGCAATCAAATCTTCTGTCTTCCATTGGTAATCATGGAGTCACTCAGAATCGTATGTGCCCTTATGTGACTTCTGGCATGACTAATGTGCATCAATATAATGCTTCCCCTGCAACCACGCAATATGGTGTTTTCACTCCACAGCACACTATGACTGCAAGCACTTGTTTTGCTATACCACCCACATCAGCTACCTCACCAGCTTCATTCCAACACAACTTCATTCCATCCAGTGGTAACTATCAGTCTATGCCATCTATGGGAAACGATGGATTCATGATGAACATCAATATGGTAAATGAAGGTAGTTACAATCCAATGCCATTTCTGTTTGATGTCTCTCATCAAACATCTGGTTTTATCGCTCAAAATGGTTCCAATATGTCTCTGCCATTCAGTCATCAACAACAACATGCATCTACTATGAATAACTGCAACTACAACAACACTCCACACCAGAATGCAATTTTATCTCAGCAGAATTTCTCTCATCAAACTATTCAGAATGATTCTTCAAACAATGATTATCAGCAGAATGGCTTTATCAATTCCTTTGCAGATGGTGGCTACTCAGATGACAGTACTTCATATCCAAATTTTCCAAGTAACAAGGGCACAAACAACTACAACAATAGGTCCAATAAAAACAATGGGAAGCCAAGAACCAATGGAAACTTCATCAATGTCATTGTGTGTCAGATCTGTGAAAAACCAGGGCACAGTGCATACAAGTGTTATTACAGGAATTGTCAACAACAGCATGGTGCATCAAGTTCTTCGGTAGTATGCCAAATTTGTGACAAAATTGGTCACTCTGTCTACAAATGTCATCTTAGAAATCCTCAACCTCAGATATTTGCTACAAGGCATCAGTATGATTGTCAACCACCATCCCCTGCAGCACCTCAAGCTTTGTCTGCTTCCATTTGCACTCAACCAAAGGCACCCTCCATTGCTACTCAGCCAACTAACAATGCTTCTCAATCACAAGTTGTCAAGTCTCTGCCATTTTCATTATCAGTTCCTACTCGACCTCAATTGCAGCAAGCTCTCCTCACGAAACTTGCAGCTTTGCGGACACCAAGAACTTGGCTACTACCTTCCACTCTGGATAGAAATTTAATGAATTGTAGGCAAGCTTGTGAGACTTCGAATTGGTGGCGATCACTTCCTCTCATTCCTCTTGGTTGAAAACACATTCTCTGTAGCACCCTAGTGCTTAGGGATCCCAGCACTAGTCTGAGGGGGGATGTTAAGAGTACAAGTCATATGCTGATGGTCAAAGTCAACAGTCAACAGAGATAATAACCACATTAGCATAAATATGGAGTTTTTATCTTTAAGGGATTGTCATTTTTCTCTATAACTGTACATCATCTTCTTCATTCATCCATGTACCCAGATTTCTACGGTTTGTTACAAAGTACTCCATAGCTATTTTCTTTGCCTCTTCGTTTCTACCATGATTTCTAACAGATCTCAGATCTGCATAATGAAGGAAGAGTTTTGGGGGGGGGGGGGGGGGGGGGGGTTAGTCAGAAAACTTGTATTGACAGACGAGGAGGCTCAGGAGATCATTCTTCCGGATGCTCCAGAGAAGTGGAAGCCAAAAAAATTCCTGATTGTGGGGAAATTGTTGACCAACAAGAGTTATCGGATGGAGACGCTCATTGGAACTATGAGGGCGTTATGGACTCCAAAGAAGCACGGGAAGGAGAGGTCGAAGGTTACAGCTTGTGCTCTGGAGGGCAGTGATCGGATGGTTTTCTCCTTTTCTCATGAGTATGATCGGAATCGGGTTCTGTGGGGGAAGCCCTTGGCATTTTAACAAATCCTTATTCGCTGTGGCAGCTAGTGATGGACGGGATGATCTGCGCAAAATACCCTTGAATTGGCAATTTTTTTGGATTAGGGCTTGGGGTATTCCTCCGCTCTACATGGAGGAGGAAACAGGGGTTAGAATTGGCAATGCAGTCGGTCGTTTCGCACGAATGGATGAACCAGAGCATGGTGTTTTTCTTGGTTCTTATTTAAAGATCAGAGTTCTTTTCAACACAGACTTGCCGTTACAGAGGGTGGTGAATATCCGGCTTCCTGGGCATAGTAGGGGGTCGTGTTTCGAGTTGGACTACCTAAAATTACCTTCTTTCTGTTATTTTTGTGGGATGCTGTCACATGATTCTAATAACTGTGAGCTTCACAAAATGGGGAAAATTCTAGAGCATCAGTTTGATTTCTTGTTAAGTGGGGAGAGGAAGGATAAGTGGTTGATGGAGAAGGAGAATCAGGAAAGGGGTGAAGCTTTGGCAAGTCTGATCAGGAATGGGAGGAGATTTGGGTTGTATGAGGAAGGGAAGGGTGGCTGGTCGATGCGTGCACCGGATTTTCCCCTTTCCGGTATGATTCGTGATAGAACGGAGGTGGAGAGGGAGGACTGGGTGGAGAAAGACGGTGATTCGATGGAGGTGGATGGGGTTCCGACGAAGAACTTGGCTGAGGACGGCCGGATTGCGAAGGGAGATGATTGCGGAGGATCCGCTCTTAGCTGACAACAATTTACGGGATGTTGAGATTGATTGTAACCCAGGGACGCGCTCCGAAGCGTTTATTCGTGATGGGTCCGGTTTCGACCCATCACGAGAAATGAATATCTTGTGTTGGAACTGCCAGGGGAATGGGAACCCTTGGACAGTTACGGGGCTTAAAGGGATAGTGTCCCTCAACATTCCCAATTTAATTTTTCTGAGTGAAATACGGTTTACGGCGGAAGAGATAAAGGGGATTCGGCGGCAGTTGGGCTGGAAAAACTCATTTGCTGTGGATTGCAAGTTTGTTAAAAGGAGGAAAAAGAAGGGGGTGAGCAGAGCTGGTGGTCTTTGCTTGTTATGGAACGATGATGTTAGTGTGGCTCTCCAAACTTATTCGGAGAGTCATATTGATGTTGTCATTGGGGAACCAGGGAGTCCTAATTGTTGGCGGTTTACGGGTTTATATGGTCACCCTAAGACTGAGGAGAGATATCAGACATGGAACTTGTTGCGTCAATTGAGCCTACAGGGGAATTTACCTTGGGTGGTAGGGGGTGATTATAATGAGATTACGATTTTATCCGACAAGTTTGGGGGGGGGGGGGGGGGGGCTTTACGTAGTACAAGTCAAATGAGAGGCATGTCTGAGGCGTTGGAGTTCTATGAACTGGGGGACATTAAATTTGTTGGCCCCAGGTTTACTTGGAGGGTATTAGAGGTGGTGAGGAGGTTAAAATCAGATTGGACAGATTTACTAGTTCTTTACAGTGCAAGGATTTGTTTCCTGCGTCAAGGGTTAAACACCTTGATCCATGCAAATCTGACCATGTTCCTATTTTGTTGGAAGTCAGAGTCCATAATGCCAAGAGGAAAAAGAGAAAGAGATGTTTCAAATTTGAAGAATTTTGGTTGTTGGAGGATAAGTGCAGAGAGGTGGTTGAGAGGGGGTGGGAGGTTTCTTCTCCTGGTCAACGAAGTCCATTTCATAGTTTGTGGATTAAGATTCAGTCAACAAGATCCGCATTAGAATCCTGGAGTTAATTACATTTTGGAACTTTAAAAAAAGAGATTGCAAAGACAAGGGCTCTACTTGCTCGTTTCTTTGATGCACCGTCATCTCCAAATGCAGCAGACTCTTTGTCAGTCGACAGGTTGCTCCTGGAATCGAAGCTTAATGATCTTCTTAACCAAGAACACGTTTTTTGGAGACAACGTGCCAAGGTTTTTTGGTTGTCGGACGGAGATTTGAATACAAAATTTTTTCATCAAAGGGCAAACAACATGAGGAAGAAGAATCTCATTACCGGTTTGTTTGATGATAATGGACAATGGTGTACTGAGGATGATGATTTAGAGAGAATTATTCTAAACTACTTTGGAGGCTTGTCTACTTCTTCTCAACCACAAAACTTCCAGAATATTCTAGAAGCCATCAATGATGTGGTCACGGTGGATGATAATATTGCTCTTACTAAAGAAGTTGATCATGAGGAGGTTTTCATTGCTCTCAAGAAAATGCACCCGTCTAAAACTCCGGGGCCGGACGGATTCTCTCCTTGTTTCTATCAGTCTTTCTGGGAGTTAGTGGGATCAGATGTTGTGGGAGCTATTCGTGAATGTCTAGTTTCAGAGGATTGTCTGAGGATGATTAACAATACTTTCGTGGCTCTGATTACAAAGGTGAAGACTCCACTGTACATGAGTCCGTTGAGGCCTATTAGCCTCTGTAAAGTGATTTACAAGATTGGGTCTAAAGTGTTGGCCAACCGTTTAAAGCCTCTACTAGATTCTCTGATTTCACCATTTCAAAGTGCATTCGTACCAGGTAGATTAATTTCTGATAATTCTTTAATGGCATTTGAGATTTCACATTGTCTCAAAAGAAGAAGTGGTAAAAAAGGATATTGTGCCCTCAAGCTCGATATGAGCAAGGCGTATGATCGAGTTGAGTGGTGTTTTTTAGAGGTGGTTATGCTTCAAATGGGGTTTGGAGATGTGGGTAAGATGGATCATGAGTTGTGTCAGCACGGTTACATATTCTTTTATTTTGAATGGGGAACCAAGAGGTCGGATTATACCTTCTCGGGGCTTGAGGCAAGGAGATTCGATTTCACCTTATCTTTTTCTTCTTTGTGCGGAAGTGTTGTCAAGATGCTTATCACAGGCTGAGGATCGAGGTTTACTTCATGGTGTGGAAATATGTTTGGGAGCCCCTAGCATTAGTCACTTGTTTTTTGTAGACGACTCCTTCATTTTTTTTCAAAGCAGAAAGTGGTGACTGTGCTACATTGAGGAACCTTCTGCAGGACTATGAGTACTCTTCTGGACAACAGGTAAATTACCAGAAGAGTTGTATTTCTTTCAGTAAGAATGTTGATATGACTGTACAGGAGGAGATCTCTGCATCATTGGGTGTTATGAGGGTTGAAAAACATGACAAGTATCTTGGGTTACCGACTGAACTCAGTTACTCGAAAGAAGAGGCTTTTGGTTTTCTTAATGAGAAGATTCGGACTCAGACTCAAGGATGGAGGGAGAAGACTCTTAGTGTTGCTGGAAAGGAAATCCTTATCAAGGCTGTGGCGCAAGCAATTCCTTCTTATGTGATGAGTTGTTTTGAGCTACCAAAACATATATGTAATGAGATGCATAGACTGATGGCTCGATTTTGGTGGGGGGAAACGATATGGAGAGGAAGATCCAAGCTTTGTTGCCCTAAAAATGAAGGAGGCTTGGGTTTTCGAAACATGTATCATTTTAATCTGGCACTCTTGGCCAAACAAGGTTGGCGGTTGATTCAAAATCCAAACTCTATTATTGCTAGACTTCTTAAAGAAAAATATTTTCCTAATTGCTCTTTTATGGAGGCTGAAGTCAAGGGGGGTGACTCCTACACCTGGAGAAGCATCATATCGGGGAGGGAAGTGTTGAAGAAAGGACTACAATTTCAGGTGGGTGATGGAAGTGGTATTTCGGTTTGGAAGGATCCCTGGATAGCGTTACCACTTTCTTTCAAACCTTTTTCTCCCATAATGGAAGGGACGGAGGACTTTATGGTGGCAGACCTCATAGATAGGGAGAATGGAGAATGGTTACCATACTTGTTGGATGAACTTTTCACAAATGGGGAGGTTGCGAATATTGCTTCTATTCCATTAAGTCTCCGATGCGTGGAAGACAGATTAATTTGGCATTTTGACAGGAGAGGTATTTACAATGTTAAAAGTGGCTACTGTGTGTTTAACAAGGCACAAACTGCTTTGGAAATGGCTACTTCTTCTATGGCCGTGGAGCGTGGAGCATGGCGGCAGTATTGGCAAATGATATGGGGAGCTAATGTGCCTCCAAAGGTGAGAGTTTTTATGTGGAGGCTACTCAAAGAGATTTTGCCAACTAAGAGTGCTCTGGCTAAGAAGAAGATCCATATCCATGATTTACGTTGCATGTTCTGCATGGGGGACGTCGAAACAGGTACCCATCTTTTTAACCCTGCTTTACTTTGTTTTTGGTTATATGGGCCCTTGAAGTTGAATGCCTTGGAGCACCCAGCCACATGCATTAAAGAGTGGACGTTGGATATGCTAGATGAGTTGACCAATGATCATAGAGACTTCTTCTTTGTGGGCTTATGGGCAATATGGAGGGAAAGAAATAAAATGGTCTGGAATGATGCTGCGTTCCAGCCTATGTTTCTAATTGATTGGGCTGTTCATTTCTTGAAAGATTACCAGAAATATCATCCTAAAGCTGTGAAGAAAAAGAAGAGGCCATTAACCAAATGGCAATGCCCACCTAGTGGTAGGCTGAAAATCAATGTGGATGGGGCTTTTAGAGTGGATAATAGTCGTGGAGGCATTGGTGTAGTGGTCAGGAACGACGCTGGTACGGGTATTGCTGCTCTGGCTAGACCTTTTCTACATGCTCACTCAATCCTAAATATGGAAGCTGAGGCATGTAGAGCGGGTCTTCTACTTGGTATTCACCAAGGTTGGTCTGAAATTGACATTGAAAGCGACTCTGCCATTCTGATTGCTGCGCTCAATAGTTCGAAGCAGGATTTCTCTGAGGTAAGTCGGATTTTAGATGATTGTAAAGATTATATTAATGCTTTCCAGTCAGTTAGAATTCGTCATATTTACCGTGAAGCAAATGGTGTTACTGATAGACTTACACACTTTGCTAGTTTGTTTGCTATTGATGATGTTTGGTTAGATGAGACTCCTGCTATCATTCAGGATGTTCTCTACGAGGATTATTGTAAGTGTTTTCCTGTAGCACGGGGTTCAGGTTTTATGTCCCCCCGTTGCAAAATCATACTATTAATATAATAAATGAAACCGGGCGTGAGGCTAAGCCTCCCAGCTAGGCTGGGTTCCAAACCCCTTTCAAAAAAAAAAAAAAAAAAAAAGTAGGAACCATTAGTAAACCTTATTAAACTAGAAAATAATAATAATAATTCAAAGTTGACATATACCATTCAATCCAAATTTGGCTTGAATAGCAGTTTCAACCCAGATCGAGTAATTCAAATGAACTTATGTATTATATCTTCCTACAATGTTTGTGTGAGTAGAAGTGCATATTTATCAGGTAATGAACGAATGATGAAAGAGCATCAAAAGAAGGCTAATTGAAATAGGAAGGGGAGGAGTAGGGATGTGGACTTTTGGGCCTACTGTTTAATGTTTAAGTAAAAGAGAATTTGAGAGAGATTGATGAGAGAATTGTGTATTCATTACTGAGAATATGAGCCCTATATATAGGGGTTACAAAGTACATGTTCTAACGTTACAAGGAAAACTAATCCAAGTAGGACTAGGAATTCTAGAACATTCTCTCCTATTACAACTATGAAACTAATCCTAGTTTGATAAGGCACACAAAGTCGATTTTCCTTCAACACTCCCCCTTGTGTCGCTCAAATTTGGTGGTGACTCTTCATCCGTTGCCTCGTTAAAAACCTTGCTCGAGTGAAAAACCCTGTGGGACAAAAAACTACCTCGAGGAGGAGAAAAAGAGTAAAACACGTCCTTCACTCTTCGAGATCAAACATGTAGACATCATAACTCCCCCTGATGTCAATATCTCCCCCGGATTACTACAATCATGGAAGTTCGGATAACTTTCTCAATCTGATGCTCTTCACATGTTTCTTGAAGGTGGATTTAGGTAACGACTTAGTGAATAAGTCCGCTACATTATCCTCTGATCAGATTTGATTCACTTCAATCTTTAGAAGTGATTGTTTGTTGCTGATTATAAAAGAATTTTGGCGTATATGCTTGGTGTTGTTGCCCTTGATGAAACCTAGCTTCATTTACTCAATACAAGCTGCATTATCCTCATAAATGCATGTAGGTTCATCCGTGGTAGACTTCAAACCACAACTTCCTTGAATATGTCTAATTACAGACCTTAGCCATATACATTCACGTACGGCTTCATGTAGAGCAATAATCTCTACATGATTTGAGGAAGTAGCAACAAGAGTCTGTTTTGTAGACCTCTAAGATATCGCAGTGCTTCCCATAGTAAAGACATAACCCGTTTGGGAGTGACCTTTGTGAGGGTCAGAGAGGTACCTTGCATCAGCAAAACCCATCAAAACATCATTGTCATTTTGATGGAGGTAAGTAGGGGGACGCCGGCCACCATGGACGGTGGCGTTTTGCCTCTTCGGGTCCGATCCCAAATTTCCATCATTCCTCTTCTCTCTGTAGGGATAAAATAGGCCCATATCAATCGTACCTCCTAGGTATCGAAAGATTGTCTTTACACTAATCTAATGGCGGCATATTGGCGCAGAGCTATGTCGAGCTAACAAGTTCACTGCGAATGAGATGTCTGGTCTTGTGCATTGAGCTAAGTACAATAATGCGCCTATTGCACTTAAGTAGGATACTTTGGCCTCTAATAATTCTTCTTCCTCATCCTTAGGACGAAACGGATCTTTTCCGGGCTCAAGACTACGGCCAATCATGGGAGTACTCACAGGCTTTGCTTTATCTTCATTAAAGCTCCTTACAATTTTCTGAGTATATGCAGACTAATGGATCAAAATCCCATCACTACGGTGCTCGAGTTCTAAACCGAGATAAAACCGTGTTTTCCCAATACCTTTAATCTCAAATTCGGATTTCAAATATGTAGCAGTTTCTTTTAACTCATCTAAAGTTCCAATTAGGTTTATGTCATCGACATAAACAGCTACAATTGCAAATCCGGAACTTATTCTTTTAATAAACACGCATGGGCATATTTCATTATTAATATATCCCTTCCCAATCAAGTAGTCACTTAGACGGTTATACCAAATCCGTCCGGATTGGTTTAATCCATATAGTGAACATTTTAATCTTATTGAAAACGTGCTCCGTGGTTTATAGCCACTTGACTTGGGTAATTGAAGTCCATCTGGAACCTTCACATATATATATATATATATATATATATATCTAAATCTAGATCCCCATAGAGATATGCTGTAACCACATCCATAAGCTGCATGTCAAGTTTTTCAGAAACTACCAAACTGACAAGGTAGCGGAACGTTATAACGTCCATTACGGGAGAATACGTCTCCTCGTAGTCAATTCTAGGGTGTTGTGAGAAACCTTGCGCCACGAAGCGGGCTTTATATCTAACCACCTCATTTTTCTCATTATGCTTTCTAACAAAGACCCATTTATGGCCAACAGGTTTTACTTCTCGGGGTGTCTGCATTGTAGGCCCAAATACCTGTCTCTTTGCTAGTGAATCCAATTCAGCCTGGATCACATCTTTCCATTTAGGCCAATCCACTCTTCGTTGACATTCTTCGACAGAGCAAGGTTCGATATCATCATATTCTATAATTCCTTTTGCAACATGATCTGCAAATGCATTATCAATAGCCATAGAATTTCTAACCATCATCTCATGTACACTAGTGTAATTCATGGAGATGTCCCTATTCTCTGGAATTAGTTCTGACATTGGAGTGTCCCCCAATGATGTTTCTTGGACATAACCATAATCTGGAATATTCTCATGAGATGGATTATTCACATCGATGATTATAGATTATTTTGTGTCAAACTCGCTTTCTTTCTTGGGAGAGAATCCATCGAACCTATAGGCCTCCCAGGCTTCCTAGCAGGGGCCGTGGGCCTAGCCACAACGTCACCAAGGGTGGGGACATTGGCGCCATGCTCCGGTATCCTTGGGATGGCGTCATGTCCTCTAATTTTAGGGACATCAATCCTTGCAGGCACGTTTGTAGCAAGTATATGTGATCTCGTCACTTTAGCGATATCAGAAAACGCATCAGGCATCGATTCTGCTACGTTCTGAAGATCGAAAATTCTCCGCACTTTAATTTCGGATTGTACGGTTCGGGGATCAAGATAAGACAGAGTAGGGACAGACCACGATAATTCATGTCATTCCTGTTGAACATTTATGTTCTTATCTCCCTCTAACGATGGGAAGACTGTCTCATTAAAGTGACAATCCACAAATCTAGCGGTAAAGAGATCGCCTGTCAAGGGTTCTAAGTAGCGGACAATGGTTGGAGAATCATATCCAACATAAATGCCTAATCGTCTTTGAGGACCATTTTGGTGCGCTGTGGCGGAGCAATTGGCACATAAACTACACACCCAAATATGCGTAAGTGTGAGTCATCAGGCTCATATCCAGTCACCATCTGGAACACAAAAAAGGGTTGAGTTGTAGTGGGCCTTAGACGAATAAGCACAGCTGCATGCAATATTGCATAGCACCAAGCAGAAATAGGGAGATTGGTGCTCATTACCAATGCTCGAGCGACCATTTGTAATCGTTTAATGGCGGCTTCTGCAAGACCATTTTGGATGTGAACATGAGGAACTGGATGTTCAACTTCAATCCCAATGGACATGCAATATTCATCAAAAGTTTTTTATGTAAACTCCACAACATTGTCTAGTCTTATAGACTTAATAGGATGATCAGGGTGGTGAGCCCTTAACTTTATAATTTGGGCGAGGAGTTTAGCAAATGCATCAACCAACATTATAAAATATCTAAATGGTCCGCAAGGTGGTTGAATAGGTCCACAAATATCACCTTGGATTCTTTGCAAAAATGGTATATTTTCTGTAGTGTCCTTTGCATAGGATGGTCTTGATCCTAATTTTGCTAAAAAACAGGCTTTGCAGAACGAATGATGGGCTTTAGAAGCAACCAATGAGGATTTTGGTTAAGCCATAAAGTCACAATTGACTTTAAAAGTAGAAGGAGGAGTCAAAGAATGGTCCATGGCGTCAAAGCTGAAAGTTCTAGAGAGGAATAGAGAAATGAAGAGAAAATATCTAGAAAATGAGCCTGATTCAATTATGCTAGTACAGAGAAGAGTTTATATAGTACTCAAGAAGATGCCCAAGCTTGACACGTGTCAAGACAGCTGTGGAGCACTAATGAACTAAAGCATGCAACTAAACGTAATTAACATAGGCTAATTACCCTAATTGCTTATTACAAAGCAGTAGAAATTAACTAAAGCAATTAGCTAAACAACACAATCCTAACACCCTCCCTCAACTTGATGAGGGGATAGAAGCATCAAGTTGCTGCAGAAATAGTTGTGTTGAGGAGCACAGAGTCCCTTAGTAAACAAATCTGCAGGTTGCTCTCTGGAAGTGACAAATTGATGCTTGAGTGATCCAGCTTTGACTTGATTTCTTGTAAAGTGAAGGTCCACTTCAATATGCTTAAGCTTGGAGTGATATACTGGATTTGTAGCTAGTGCAAGAGCTGATATATTGTCACAATATAAAGTGGGCACATTAGAGAGAGTTGTATGCAGATTACTCAGTAGATGAGACAACCATTTAATCTCAGAGGTGGTATCAGCCATGCTCCTGTACTAAACCAAGTTTTGTGAAGGCACCAAATTTCATCTTTATCTTCTCTTTCTCTAGCCTGGGAACATGTTTTACTAAAACTTTGTCCAAGCTCTCACATTCTATAACATTGTTTCCTCCCTTTTTCTTTTCAAGTGTACGATATTCATAATTGTTCCCTTTGCCAAGACTTGCATTTTCTCTCTTTCTAACCTTTGCATAGGTTTAAGCAATGGAGACTAGCATTGGTTTAAAAGTGGGAAAGGCAGTCTAGGCTTGACATTCTACAGTAGAGCCGAAACCATCGTGTTGAGATTGAGTCATGTTGGTTGCAGGAGGCACAACACCAAGTTTTGTGAAGGCACCAAATTTCATCTTTATCTTCTCTTTCTCTAGCCTGGGAACATGTTTTACTAAAACTTTGTCCAAGCTCTCACATTCTGTAACATTGTTTCCTCCCTTTTTCTTTTCAAGTGTACGATATTCATAATTGTTTCCCTTTGCCAAGACTTGCATTTTCTCTCTTTCTAACCTTTGCAGAGGTTTAAGCATGATCTTGTCCAAACTATCTTCAGCCCGTTTGGTTCCAACCTTCTTATTTGTTTCCGCCGTAGTGACATGTTTTCCCATATTCTCTGCAGCACCCTTATTCAAGTCAATATTTTCTCTCTCCTGTGTGAGGGCACCAAGATGCTGCAATTTGTTATTTTGTTGAAAACCACCATTTTGCTGCAGTAAAAAAGACTCCACTTTGCCATTGTTTTTGTTGTTGTAGTTGAGAACCCTGTTGATTGGAAGTTGAGGATAACAACTGCTGTTGTTGTTCTCTGAAATATTATTATAGCTTATTTCATTGAACTTCCCAGAATGATCCCCAAATTTCTGAGAGAAATCATATTGTGGACCATGGTAGGGCTGTGATATTCTACCACTATAGGGAACTTGCATATATCCACCATCAGAGTATACATTGTCATTACTACGTGCTTGCTGGGATGTGAAATTCCTTGTATTACTTTGTGATCCTTGCTGTGGATCCAATATTGACTGGGTGACATTGTTCTGTGAGTACCCGTGTTGTTGTGTGTACCCATAGTGCATAGATGGTGGTGAAACATATCCAACTTGACTTGTGCTAACAGGAGACATATTATATGCACTGTAGTACAGGGAGGGTGTTATGTCTATTTGGAGCTGCAAATTTCAGCTTGAGTCTAGACCACATATCTTGAGAAGACTTGCTTCCCACAACACAGACCATAGCCACAGTGCTCAATGTTTGGCCCATCATGTTCACTATACTTTGATCTTGTGTTTTCCAGACTATGTACTCAGCATTGGGAACAGAAGTAGTGACATCAGAGGATTGAGTGAACTGTGGAGGACAAGGAGTTGTACCATCCACAAATCCAAAAAGATTTTGACCTCTAAGGAAGGACTCCATTCTAAACAGCCATGTAGGGTAATTGGTCTCATCGAGTAAGATGTTAGGCAAGTACACAGTAGTCTGAGTTGTGGCAGATGAAGAAAATTGAGGAGCGCAAGAAGTAGTCATGTTTCCACTATTGTGCATGAGATCAGAAAAACATCAATTCACAGATAAGTATGAACTAGTGACATATTTTCACAGTTCAGTATGAGCAAATCACAATTGCAGAGCACATCATCATAACAGTTTAAGAAGTTTTTTTTTGCTCCAAACAAAACTGTTAATCAACACCTCATACAGTATCTTGAGAAACGAACTTCACACATCATTCTAATCATCCTCATGAAGTACAAGAGCTTCGATCTACAGTATAATATGAGCTAGAGTTCTGATAACAAAGATATCAACTCACAGATCCAAAATCATCCTTATGAAGTACTAGAGCTTCGATCTACAGCATAATATGAACTACGGTTTTGATAACAAAGATATCAACTCACTGATCAAAAAGAAGCACAAATCTAGTCAATTTTAGCTATTTTTTTTATGAACATACGCAATTTCTGAACAATCTGAGCTTAATTCCAAGTATCGATGTTATAGAATAGTATAATCTTGTAGCAATAACCATAAAATCTTCAGGATTCGAGTCATGAACTTCTCAATTTCTTCAAAATTCATTGAAAAAGAAACTTATCTGAATCAGAGATCTCACACAAGAGAAAGAGGAGGATGAGCACCAGCTAAGATTGTAGATCAAGCACGAAGATCAACCACGATCTCAACCTGGCTCTGATATCATGAAAGTTCTAGAGAGGAATAGAGAAACGAAGAGAAAATATCTAGAAAATGAGCCTGATTCAATTATGCTAGTACAGAGAAGAGTTTATATAGTACTCAAGAAGATGCGCAAGCTTGACACATGTCAAGACAACTGTGGAGCACTAGTGAACTAAAGCGTGCAGCTAAATGTAATTAACATAGGCTAATTACCCTAATTGCTTATTACAAAGCAGTAGAAATTAACTAAAGCAATTAGCTAAACAACACAATCCTAACAAAAGCCATGTTGTTGCTGTAGGGGGTAGACGGCGCTGACCCTAAGCGACCGGTCTTGCATAGTCTTGGTGCTGTGAGGCGTAGGTGCATCTCCTCTAACCAATTTTTGGCTCTTATTTCTCTTCGTTCTGAAGAATAGATGTCCGTGTGAAGTCTTTAATATACGGATCATCATATTATGACCTGGGTGTCCCAAATGGTCATGCCAAAGCCTATATGTGTCGGAATCCCATAAAGCATCTCTCATAACATGATTGGATTCAATTATGCGAATAGTGGTTGCATACAATCCACTATATCGACACATAAGTTTCTCTAAGACTCTTTTATGTCCGTAGTCATTAGAAGTGATGCAAAGGAACTCTTATCCATTCTCACAATGTGTTTCCACATGAAAACCATTGGCTCTTATATCTTTGAAGTAATAAAGTTCGAAAAATATGTCCACGACATGAGATAAAATAAATCGATACTTTATTAATAATAGCCAATGATTACATCAAAGTTTCGTGATCATTATCTAATCCAAAATAAAAATCAAATCGTAGTCACTCAATCCATTTGAGTACGCCTAGTGAGAAAGAGTTAATACAATAAGTCATTTTATTGATTAAGGCATGATTGCCATTACATAAATCTTGGAAAAATAAAAGACTATTTTAAATAAAAATCTGCGGCATTTTGTCTCCATCGCCAGATTTAAAGTCTTTGTGAACTCGATGTCTTGATCACCATGATGCGACTACCTTCGTAGGTACATTGCAAATTCAGGTCCATTGATCAGATGTTCTATATCAGAAATAGACACCATAAAGAGGATTCTCCCTTGATTGAGATGCATTGGCGCAATACGCATAGTCCCTAGGACTGGTGGCGTTGGAAAGTGATAACCATGGCCAACATTGGCTCCATGTGACAGGACCCGACCCAGGAATCACCCCAAAACCTGGATACGAGCCTACGGGGCCCACGTTAAGCGAAATCCTATGGAAAATTCGACAGAACCTCCCCTAAATATGGGTACCCAAAAATTCACAAACCTGGACATGATTAAAACTTTAACTTCTACTCAACCTACAATTCCATATTTACAATCCAAGCACATATATTACATTCGGAATATACAAATCCCAACATAACCTCCGTAAGCAACAACAATCTGAACAACAACATCCATCAAATTTAAAAAGGGTTATCAAAGCAACATTAATAACTAAGCCGATATCATACAAGGTAGGTTAAGTAATAACCTACAGACAAAAACCGAAGCGCTGATTTCCAAAGTCTCTAGAGCCTGGACGCGATCTCGGCAAATCTGAAATCTGGGCATTTGAAAACGAAGGGCCCAGGGGAAAACATTTAAAAACCGTTAGAGTGAGTGGACGAAACCGAAACAAAATCTGAAACAAATAATGGAATGCTTCCCCATTTCTCTTTTTAACAAAACCATCATGCAGCGAGACTCCATGAAATTCCAAGTCAATCCTTTTTCCAAGAAAATCATTTGATGACTAGGAAGGACTGCTTCCTAAGCGTCTCATGCCATCTGGGAAGGACTGCCACCAGATGACACATCGGAAGGGACTGCCAACCGGTGTAGGAGGCGGTGATTAGTTGGGACTGCCAACTAGCCACAGGTAGTAGACGGGACTGCCGACTAACTACCTCATGTCATCTGGAAGGGACTGCCAACCAGATGACGCATCGAATGGGACTGCCAACCGAGCTGTAGTCTGGAAGGGACTGCCAACCAAACTATTACCTAGAAGGGACTGCCAACTAGGTAAGATACGCATGCGCCAAAACTGGCCTCCTTGTCAACTGCTTTCTTTTTAAATCCTTTTCTTTCCGTAAAATCACATTTACTCAAATAATAAACTAACTGAAAACTTATTTCCATGCTGCATGCATTATTTAAACAAAATAAAAGTCCACTGATCACCAGTAAGTCCCGCAACTAATCCTGCTGCCTGCCCGTGTCCTCCTCGCTCGAGAGCTCAGTACGTCCTATAGTAAATGGACATAATAGTTAACCTTAATGAGCAAACAATCTCAAGATCAAAACTCATTCCTTCGAGAAATTAGTATTCATTCTAAAAAAACAAATCTCACTCTTCAACTTGGAATTTACATTCTTGAATAAGGAAATTTCCTTACAATTTAACGTCCAAGCCTAATCTTTAACCTTCACAAGGATCGTTTCGATAATCTAAACAATTTAAACTCGATTCCTTGACCAAATTCAAACACCAAAATAAATATACTATCCTTTCCAAAATTTCCGAATTCCTTCTTAACTTTCCCTATTTCCATTCACCAATCCATCTCTAAATCTCAAATCCTCTCTAAATTTTTCTTTTCCAAACCACAGACTCAACTCCAAACTCCTCAACAAAATAGAACAATTTCGCAATAACACTAATAGTAAGCTATCAAGAGATTTAGCCAAAAGATTCATCAACTATAAAATTCAAAACATCCAAATCCCACATTTAATTTCCAAGAAACTCCCAACAATTAACCTCAAGTCTGAAATAACACTCAAAATCGCATTAATGGGTTTTGGAGGGGCTGACAGAGCCTCCTCAGCATCACCACCATCAGCAGCGCGTGGTTTCACGCGCCACCACTCCAACACTCAAATCCGGTCACTCAAATTCACCAACACAATCTCCTCAACAAGCCCAACAACATTTATACCTGCAACAACAACTAAAACTAGGCAGAAGGGGTCGAAAATTCAACCCAAAATCGGAAAAACCCGACCGCCACTGTTCATCATCCCTAACACCTCCTCCGGCCAAAACAAACCACAAGGAGGTCGGAAAAGTGTTCAATCCTTCCCAGCGAACCAAAAACACAAGGATTTCCGGCCGGAGACCGCCGGAAATCGAAAACCCAGTCGGAGGTTATCAAACCCGACGGAAACCCGACGGCAATCATCCCCCAAAATCAAACAAATCAAGGCTACCCAACTAAAATCACTTACCTGAGATGACAGAGGATGAAGAGAGGAAGCTGTGGTGGCCGGAGGCGAGTCCAACGACGTCCGGTTGAGGTGAATCGCCGGGAAGACGAGTCCAGTTCGGGGAGAAGAAGAAAAATAGGGGGGAGGGCTCGGGGAGGTCGGCTCGGTCCAATTCTCTCTCTCTCTCTCTCTCTCTCTATCTCTCTCTCCTTTTAAAAAAAACTAAAACCCCTTTTTTTTTAAACAAAAACCAATATTTTTAATAAGGAATAGTACCTTAAACACTTGAATCACAACTTCCCCGTAAAAACTCTGACATAACAGACAAATTAAAAAGTCAACTCCTCGGTCAAACCCGATAAAAACGTACTTCATACAAATATTAAGGTACGGGGCCTTACACCATGGTTTCCAACCCTTCGTCCCTCAAAATCATGCCTCCTACGGTCGTGTGATTGTCGCACCTTGGGCGATTACCTTCTTGAGCATTTCGATCGTATAGATCATGACGTCGATGGTGACTTTCTGTAGTCATAGGACGATGCTCTTTATGGCTATCTTGAAGCCTATCAATTTCTCTTTTCACAAGCTCGTTGCCATGTCTTTCAGCAGTAGCCATAGCTTCAATAAGCTGTTGAAAACTTGTGATCCGTCTTGCATTTACATGCGTTCGGAATAAGTCAGAGGACCTCATAGCATAGACGGGGAAGGTATTGAGGGTTTTCTCAATCAATTGGTCTTCTGTGATTGTTTTTCCACAGAGACGCATCATTGTTTTGATGCGGTGAGCTTCTGAATAAAATTGCATGACAGTGTCAAAGTCAGAGAAGTGAAGATCATTCCATTCTGCTTCTAGATTCGGAAGGATGGAGTCATGAACATTGCCATATCGTTCACGAAGGGCTTGCCAAAGATTTATGGCGCTATCCTCATTTATGAACTCAAACTGTAGGTCACTATCCATGTGACGTTTCATGAAGGCAAGTGCCCTGAAATTATCTTTCTCAGTTTGAGGGTCTGGAGCTGTTTCTATAGGACAAAGCTCTTGGATCCCTAGTACCCAATTCTAAAATGAAATTTAACGATTACTTAGTTCAACAACAATTAAAAATGAAGAAAAATAAAAGAGAGATAGAATTGGGTACTAGGGATCACTCTCTAGTAATTTCAATGCAACGAATACATTTCAAGCAAACAAACATATTTTCATGATAACCAAATCCCGTACTTAATGCCGGTCAAGGCCACTAAGCCAAATTTCCTTAAGGGTATT
This sequence comes from Rosa chinensis, assembly GCF_002994745.2. Taxonomy (NCBI): domain Eukaryota; kingdom Viridiplantae; phylum Streptophyta; class Magnoliopsida; order Rosales; family Rosaceae; genus Rosa; species Rosa chinensis. The sequence goes on from NC_037093.1 coordinate 65,659,000, forward strand.
CACATTTTCGATTAGGACAAATATGAACTCTCTAACTCAGGAATTAGTACCTTATCAGGGCTACCAAAACATGAACTAAAGACGTAGAGATCTAGAAATTAGGGATTTAAGCATGCAATAGTTACAACCTAAAATTTAACGATTACTTAGTTCTCTACCTAATGCCGGTTAAGGCCACTAAGTCAGTTTCTCTTATTTGGTATCCATTCTTCCGATTAAGGCAAAAATGAACTCTCTAACCCTAATCATTATGCCTTGTTAGGGCCACAATGTCTAGGATTAAAGGCGAAGGGCACAAGAAAATAGAAACTTAAGCTATCATTCTTTCTCGATTAAGCAACTACTTGACACACCACACTAATTACATGAAGCTAGTGAACAAAAGAACCACCAATTGTATCACACATCACAAATCTCAACACATGACAAAGAGAGTGGCTAATTCCCTAAATTCATGCATCAAGAACCAAGTAGCATAGCAATTAGAGTGCACCCATATGAAAATACATTATTTATCACTTGAAAAATATGTCAATTACATCAAAATTGAGCTAGAGTTAGAAACCCTAGCCCCCAAAAGTAACTACTCACAACCCATATTCATAAACATCAAAATTACAAAATTTAAATAGCAAAGAGTAGAGAAGTGTAGGAGAAAACAAGGCTAATCACAAATAGCTATGAAGCTAGCATGACTAGCCTTGAATTACAATCCCACAAAATAGCCAAATCTTAAATCTTGTAGAAATTGAGCCCCTTGATAGATCCTTGAAGCTTTGTGTAAGTAGTCCTTAAAATCTCAAAAGAAAATATCAAGAAAAGATGAAGAATGGAGGGGAAGGAGGGGGAGGGCAGCAGCCCTCCCGGTTTGGCTCTACGGTGCTGCCCTCCCGGTTTGGCTCTACGGCGCTGCTGGTGAAGAGAGAGGATAGGGAATGGGTTATCTCCAATTAATGGGTGAGGTTATGAATATACTGTCTCGGTGTGTGGCTGCTTGCTAGAGAAGAAGTGGGTGATTAATGGATGGCTGTGATTCAAGGGAAAAGTTGATGGCCTGCAGCTAGGATTGACTGAAGAGAAAAGCACGTTATGGGGCTATTGTTTTCGTGAGTAGGAGGAAAGGATGGGTCAGACATGTGGTCAGCGTGAAAAGAAACAAATAAATGCAGTTGCTCCTCATTGCATAATTAAACCCTAATGTATAATTGTATTGCTGCCATGTGTCACCAAAATCATGGATTTTGGACTCTTTCAATTAAGGAAACATGCAGCTAACGTCCAACTCATAATTATCCTTAATTAACCAATGATGTTTTGACCAAGAGTTGACTGCTTCGATCTTTGATAAAAACTCAACCTTTGCTATGATGATTTTGCACACTTTGCTTTCAATATCCGCGACTTCACTTATTTTCTACAAAATAAATAAAAATGCATTAACTATATATTAATTAACTTAAGGATTAGCTTAATTCTAGTATTTTAGATATAATTACATGTATAAAAATATGTGTAATCAAGAAAGAAAGAAAAAGAGAAAAAAAAAAAAAAAAAGGAAAAAAAACTAAATTAAAAAACAAAAAACAGTAAGCGAGGGTAAAATAGACATTTTACAGCCAAAAGATGATATGTCTACAATAGACGCTCAACTTAACCCTGCAAAATGTAGTTGTTAATATAGAATAAGTAGGGATCGTTCAAGTCGGGGATTGAGAGTACACAAGTAATTACATAAAGAATCAAAGTTTGAATATAAGTATGTACGAAAATAATGAAAGAATGTATGAACAGTAAATTATAAAAAGGGGGGTTTTGGGTTTTGTAACGCAGAAATTAAAGTAAAACATATAAACAATGCGGGATTTACAATGATATGAATGAAGATATTAGAGACTCGGAAATCTACCACCAAAACATGCTCAAGACAAATTTATTATCCTAGTTTCAATTACCAAGTCATGAAAAAGGTTTCAATCAAGAACAAACTGTGAACGCACTGCATAAGTTCTTATTACTTCCCTAGATTACTTAAGCAAGATGAACGCACCATTACTAAGCCTTTAGAATAAACAATCAAGGTATAGAACGCTATCCTATCAACAATTTATTCTAAGCATTAATCACATGTGGAAGTTTGATCGAAACAAGTATGCAAAACTAGTGTGGAACGCCTACCTAGCATGCAATCCTTTTTATTTGGTTTCACTTATTGTCCTATAGGTTTTACTACCTTTTGATAGGCTATTTCTATCCATCTAAATAGATGCACAAAAATGTCTATAACTTAACTCTACAAGAATGTCGAAAATAGTATAGGTAAGTAGGGATCGTTCTCGCAAGAGATTGTGGTCTAATCACTAATCTAAAGACTCAAAACAAAATAAACCTAAACTGTCCAGTTATAAAGATCTGACTGGCAGACGACTCTAAATTATTCTAAATATCACGAAAATTTACAAACAGACTCTAGACATGATAAACTAACTACTGACAAAGTTTGATAATTTTTGAAGGTGTTTTGGTTGACGAACTAATTAAATAAAAACGAAACACTGAACGACTCCGAAAATAAAAAGACTTGATTCAAGGTTTTGAAAATCAAAGATAAAACAAGTTAGAGGAATTGCATCCACCACCAATCAATCAAGTAAACTAATCATGTTCAACCTAATTTCATTTATTTATGGATGAAGATGCTCAAGTTAACCCAATGTCTGAATAAACCTATTATTCTTCCTTACTTGTATACTAGGTGAGAGACGCTCTACACCTAACCTATTTTCTAAAATGCAACCTAGGTTGACGCAACTCTAGATTTAACACATAGAAATCTTTAAGATTAAGAAAAACGAGACATCACAAGACATCATGAGTACGACGTGTCTCAATTAATCTAGGAACCTAATCACTCGCCTTATAGACGATTTACTACTCTAGAACTCTCAACGGAACCCTCGAAACAAGGCACAGGCAATGATCATTCTTAGCAATAGAATCCTAAACATGCAATCTAAGTTGCGCACCAAAGAAAACATGCAAAGGAATCATTAATGTGAAGATAGAAATTAGGTTCTCATCCAATAGATAAACAAAACTAATTGAAAGTCATAATAAGTTTACAATCATGATTTGGGGCTTCAAGCAGCCCCCTAACTAATAAAAACTAGTTAAACATAGAAGAAAACAAAACAAAGAAGGGGAGCAAGAGAGAGGAGAAGAGAGAAGAGAAGACAAGAGCTGCTACAGATTGATCTCCTTTTATATCCTTAGAGGTTGCCTTCATCTTTCTGTTGTGTAGGAAATCCAAAACCTAAAAGAATTAGGGTTCATGTGTTTAAGTGGAGTTTTCCTATTGGCTCTTGAACTTGATGACTTATTCCAACCATTCACATCGCCCATTAAGTCAGAATATGATGCACAAACTCGTCCTCGGGCTTTTCGGTGTGATTTGGGCTTCAAAACATAAATTCCCGTTCAAACTCAGATTCATGCGCAGCCTGACCTTCTTGTACTAAATCGGCCATAACTTCTTCTAGAAAAATGATATTGACGAGCCGTAAAAAGAACTGGAAACTAGACATCTGGAGCTTTCCATCAATATAAAGATCAACATCTGATTCATTGTGAGCTGGTCTCAGTGATCTGTCGAAGTTGACTGATCTGTACAGGCAGATTTGCCGATTTTGCCTTTCAATCCCTCTTTTACTTCTTTTCTCCTTCTTTGCTGAAAATACCTATAAAACAAGTAAACAACGTAAATAACTAGAAAATATACTAAACTAATAGAGATTAACGTTATTAATATCACATAATTATGCTCCTATCACCTTTGAAATAAGTATTATTAACCGTTTAGGAGATTAGAATACCTATTTCTAGCCTCACTCACATGATCCTAATATTTTATGTGCGCATTCATAAAACATAAACATGCAAGAGTTATCAGTAAACCAAAACCAAATAAACAAATTCACAACAAAGTAGTTTCAAAACTAAGAATCAAAATATTTTCAAAAACATGTCTTAGGGCTTCAAACCTCGCCCCTAACAAAAGTAATTTAGTTATACATTGTAGCAAAATAACATAGTATAATAAAAATAGAGAAAAAGAAAAAAAGATGGTGGCGGAGGAACAAGAAAGAGAGATAGAAGAGAAGGTGAAGGGTGCAGCCCTTCTCATTGTGTTGCAGAGGCTCTTTATATAGGAGATACACAACCCTAGTTTCCTTATTCAACTCTGCTTGTAATTTACTTGAGGTTTTCTTCGATTGGTGCACAATTTAATTACTTTCAAGCCAATAAAATCATGTCATCAAGATTGAGTCATCATCTCCAATTCGTATCCAAGTATGATTGGGGAAGCCTTTGGACGTCATAGACTCTAGAATCTTCATGTAAATATAAATTCCCGTCAAAAACAAGATTCACGCGCAGCTTGACCTTCCTGTACTAAATTGGCCATAACTTCTTCTAGAAAAATGATATTGACAAACCGTAAAAATCTGTGGAAACTAGACATCCGAGGTTTTTCAACAATATAAAGATCATTATCTATTTCATTCTGAGCTGCTCTCAGTGCTCTGTCGAAATTGACCGATCTGCACAGGCAGATTTCCTGATTTCGCCTTTCATGCGTCTTTTCTCCTTTATTTTCTCCTTTACTCCACAAGAATCCTAAAACAATAAAACAAACATTAATACTTTCTACTAAGAGAAATAGTGTGACAAAATGTAAAGAAATATTAATATAAATATCGCACATTATGCTCCAATCAAAAAACTGTCACGTCAGCAATTTAACTGAATTTTTGGACAGAGAGTAACGGAATGGACCTATTGGTCCAAAATTGAGAGTACAGGGAGTAAACGTGTAAAATTAGAAAAACAGGGACTGAAATGTTTTTTGGGTAAAAGTTCAGGGAGTAAATAGTATTTAACCTTTAAGGAAAATATGATTTGTAGAGAGATTGATGAGAGAATTGTGTGTGTGTGTTCTATTATTGATAATAGGAGCCCTTTATATAGGGATTTACAAAGTACATAATCTTGTCATACAAGGAAATAGAATCCGAATATAATTAGGAAATCTAGAACCTTCTCTCCTATTACAACTCTAGAACTAAACCCTAGTTTAAAGAGGCACACTCAATGTCGATATCCTTCAACACTCCTCCTTGTGCCGCTCAAACTTGGTGATGACGCTTTGATCGTTGCCTTGTTAAAAACCTTGCCAGGTAACAAAAACCCTGTGGGACAAAAATAATCCTGGTCGAAGGACAAAAATAGCATAACACGTCCTTCACTCTTCGAGATCGATCATGTAGACATCATTTCTCCCCCTGATGTCGACATCTCCCCCTGATTGCTACAATCATGAGAGTTCGGATAATTTTCTCAATCCGAGACTCTTCACATGTTTCTCGAATGTGAATTTAGGTAACGACTTAGTGAATAAGTCTGCTACAATATCCTCTGATAGGATTTGATTCACTTCAATCTTTAGAAGTGATTAATGTTGTTGTTGATTATAAAAGAACTTAGGCGATATATGCTTGGTGTTGTTGCCCTTGATGAAACCTAATTTCATTTGCTTAATTCATAAATGCATGTAGGTTCATATATGGTAGACTTCAAACCACAAACTCTTCGAATGTGTCTAATTACAGACCCTAGCCATATGCATTCATGCACGGCTTTATGTAGAGCAATAATCTCTGCATGATTTGAGGAAGTAGCAATAAGGGTCTACTTTGTAGACCTCCAAGATATCGCGGTGCTTCCTATGGTAAAGACATAACCGGTCTAGGAACGACATTTGTGAGGGTCTGAGAGATACCCTACATCAGCAAATTCCATCAAAACATCATCATCGTTTTGATGTAAGGGAGGAGGATGGGTGGCCGGCGGTTTTTGCCTATCACAGTTTCTTGGACGGTGCCACCTAGGCTAACGAGATCCGTTCTTATTCTTTCATCATTTTTTTCTCTCTGCAGGGATAGAATAAGCCCATATCTATCATACATTTTAAGTAACGATATATTGTCTTTATACCAGTCCAATGGAGTTGTGTTGGCGCAGGGCTACATCTAGCCAACAAGTTCATAACAAATGAGGTGTCCGCTCTTGTATCTTGTTAAGTACAATAATGCGCCTATTGCACTTAGGTAAGACACTTCTGCCAATTAACACGTCTTCGTCATCATACCTGTGACGAAAGGTATCCCTCTTAGGGTCAAGACTACGGACGACCATGAGAGTGCATCTTTGACGTTATCAAAATGCAAAGCATTTATTGACACAGTATACAAGTTCTAAATCTAGACAAAACCGTGTTCTCCCAAGGTCCTTCATCTCAAACTTGGATTTCAGGTGTTCAGCCGTTTCCCTTAACTCTCAAGGGTTCCAATTATGTTTATCAACATAAACCGTGACAATTGCAAATCCAGAACTTGTCATGAAAACGCAGGGGCATAGTTCATCATATCCCTTCCCAATGTTCTAAAAAACGGCCTAGGCGGCAAGGAACCTCTCCGATTTTGGCCTAGGCGTTTCCCTTAGGCGCTGGGCTACTAGGCGGTCATAAACCCTAATTTATTCTATATTTTGACTATTTTTATATTTATAATTAATTTTTAGACTTTAAATATTGTCATTTATATTATTATATGTCATTAAAATAATTTAAAATTTTTTTTAAAAAAAAACCGCCTAGGCCCCTAGGCGCTAGTCCCTGAGTCACCGCCCGACTAGCGCCTAGCGTTTTTTAGAACCTTGTCCCTTCCCAATCAAGTATTCACTTTAGTGAGCGTTTCACCCTAATTTCAAATGCGCTCCGTGGTCAAGAGCCACTTGATTTGGGTAAATGAAGTACACAAGACCCTTCATTATATTCCGTATCTAGATCCCCATAGAGATACGTAGTGACCATATTCGTAAGCTGCATGTTCATTTATTTGGAAACTACCAAACTGACAAGGTAGTGGAGTACAATGACATCCATTACGAGAGAATATGTCTTCTCGTAGTTGATTTCAGGGCGTTTTGTGAGAAGCCTTGCACCATAAGGCGAGATTATCATCTCTTTTTCTCATCACGCTATCTAATGAAGACCTATTAATGTCAACAGGTTTTATGTTAGGAGGTGTTGGCATCTCAGGCCCGAAATCCTTCCTCTTCGTTAGTGAATCTAATTCAACTTGGATCGCATCTTTCCATTTAGGCCAATTTTCTCTATGTTGGCATTCTTCAACGAAGTAAGGTTCGATGTCATTAGTCTCAATAATTCCACGTCTTCATGTACACTAGTGTAATTGGTAGAGATCTCTATATTCTCAGGAATTGGTTTTAACATTGAGGCTTCCTCCAACAATGTCTCTTGGACATAACCACAATCCAGAATATTCTCATGAGACGGATTTTGAGTATCAATGATCAATGGATCAAGTTGTGCCAAACTCGCTCTCTTCCTAGGGCAAGAATCTATCGAACCTATGGGTCTCCTACGCTCTCTAGCAAAACCCATGGCCTATGACGCCATTATGCCACCTTTGTGGCGTCACCATACCACCATCCATGGTAGTGGTGCCATACCCATCTCCTCTGGGTGGCAGCATGTCCTATTGTGGGGACATCAATCCTTACAGACATGTTTGCAGCAGGTATATGTGATCTTGTCACTTTTAGGAGATCAAGATGAGACATAGTGGGGACAGACTACGACAATTCCTGTCGTTCCTGTTGAATATTGATGTTATAATCTCCCCCTAACGACGGGAATACTGTCTCATCAAAGTGACAATTCGCAAATCCAGCGAAAAGGAGATTGCCTGTCAAGGATTCTACATAGCGGACTTATAGTTGGAGACTTATGTCCAACACAAATATATATATATATATATATATATATGCATTCGTTGCAATGACTCATGTTGATGCGCTGTGGCGGCGCAATTGGCACATAAACCGCACACTCAAATATGCATAAGTACGAAGTTGAGTGGCTGCTATAAGTCATAGACGAATTAGCATAGCTGCATGAGATATTGCATAACCCAAGCGGAAATATTGGTGCGCATGACCAAAGTCCGAGCTACCATCGTAGTCTTTTAATGGTGGCTTTTCCGCGAGACCAATTGGGTGTGTACATGGGAATATGATACTTGATATCAATACCCAATGATATTCAATGGTCATCGAAAATTTTCAATGTAAACTCTCTAGCATTATCAAGTCAAATTGATTGAATGGGATGATCTGGGTAGTGAGTCAGTAGACATATGTTCTAGGCTAGGAGTTCATCATAAGCAGCATTACGAGTGGATGATAGCGCGACACGTGACCAGCGTGTCCGCACATTAACCAACACCATAAAACATCTCAACAGTCCGCAAGTTAGTTGAATCGATCCACAAAATCCCCTTGGATTCTATGTAAGAATGGAATTATTTCTTTAGTGTCCTTTGCATAGGATGATCTTGATCCTAAAAAAACCGGCTTTACAGAACAAAAGATTGGCCTTATAATCAACCAATGAAGGTTTTGGTTGAGCCACAATGTCACAATTTACTTTGAGAAGTAGAGAGAGGAGCCAAGTCTCCATACACAGTGTCAAAGCCATGATTTTTTTAGCAAGGGGATCACGGTGCCGGCGTTGGCAGGCCGGTGGTGCATGGCGGCGGCACCCCAAGGTGCGGCGGCGGTGCAATGCTCTCTTTGAATCGACTTTTGATTCTCACTTCTCTTCGTTCTGAAGAAGAGATGTATGTGTGAAGTCTTTAGTATCACGGATCTTCATATCATGACCTGGGTGTCCCAAACGGTCGTGCCAAAGCCTATATGTGTAAGAATCCCATAAGTCATCTCTCATGACATGGTTGGATTCCATGACTAGAATAGTGGTTGCATACAACCCACTAGAGACTAGAGCGACACATAAGTTTCTCTAATACTCGTTTATGTCCATAGTCATTAGAGGCGATGCAAAGGAACTCTTGTCCATTCTCACAATGTGTTTCCACATGAAAACCATTGGCTTTTATATCTTTCAAATAAAGTTCGAATTAAGGTATGTCCAAGACATTAAGTAAAATAATCGACACTTTATTAATAGCCAATGATTACATAAAAGTTTCTTAACCAAATTCTAATCCAAAATAAAAATCAAACTTAGACAAATCGTAGTCACTCAATCCGTTTAGTAACTCCAATTAAATATGACCAGGGAAGTAGAGAGAGATGTCGGTGGAGCGAGGCTCTCTTAAGTACCACTAATCTCAATCACTTTCCTAGACATCATACTTCATTGGATGCGCCACTTGAGAAAGAGTTAATACAAAATTGTCATTTATTTAATTAAGGCATAATTGCCATTACATAATTCTTGGAAAAAATAAAAGACTGTTCGAAATAAAAATCTGCGGCATTTTGTCTTCATCGCTAGATTTAAAGTCTTTTTGAACTCGATGTCTTGATCACCATTGATCAAGTACTCCATAAAACATAATGTAGAGAATGCTCTCTTGATTGAGGCGTATTGACGCAATATAAATGGTCCCTAGGACCATTGGTGTTGGAATAGTGCTACCACGGCCAAAAGTGGTGCCATGGTGTCCAATCCCCAACCCTCAACGTCATGACTCATTTGGTCATGTATTTTCCAACTTTGGCGATTACCTTCATGAGCATGTTGATCATATCATCCATGGCGACTTCTTCTAGCCATTGAACGGTGCTCATGGTAGCCATCTTGAGGCCTACCATATTTTCCATTCACAAAGTTTGTGGCTGTGCCTTTCAACACATGCCATAGCTGCAATTAGCTGATGGAAATTTGTGATCCGTCTTACGTTTACATGAGTCCGGAATAAATCAGAGGACCTTATAGCATAGACAGGGAAGGTATTGAGGGTTTTCTCAATCAATTGTTCTTCTGTGATAGTTTTTCACAGGCATGCATCAATGTCTGATGCGGAGAGCTTCCAAACAATATTCTATAAATTTATCAAAGTTAGAGAAGCAGAGATAATTCCATCATGCTTCTAAGTTCAGAAAATTGTGAATGTTGTTAAAACATTCACGAAGCGTGACCCAAAGGTTTCTAGCGCTATCCTCATTCATGTACTCAAACTGGATTGCCATCTCCATGTGGCGCTTCATCTGGGTAAGTGCCCTGGAATTATCTATTTTAGTTTGTGAGTCTTGAGCGGTTCCTTTAGAACAGGGCTCTTGGATTGTAGGCAATAAATATCCCGTGCCCGAAGAATCCAATGGAGTAAAATCGAGCTCGTTCAAGTTTGATATCCAAAAAGGGGAAACAAGAACGGATTAGTTTCGGATTCAATGCTTCCACGAAAACTAATATTAAGATTTCCGAGCCTTAATGCTACCAAGAAATCGATTTCCAAGAAATTTGGATTAGACCGAAACAATGATGTTTGAATGGTCAAATTTTAACGCTCACTGACACTCTTAGTTCATAGCTTACGAACGCTTTTAGTCTGTAATATTTCGATGCTTCACGAGCGCTCTTAGTTCGTGGTTTACGAACGCTCTTAGTTCGTATAGCGTGAATCCCCACAGTTCGTCTTATTTAAATAATCGAACCGATGTTCGTATATTGCAAATCCTGTAGAAAATAAAAGAATTTAAAAGACAAGAAAGCAGGAACTTTAATCTTTAAAAACTTACTTGATGATTTAGGGCTTGAGTCACGCGCGTGTTGATGCAGGCGTGATGGGGCAGAGCTTGCAGCGGTGTCGGATACACGGGGCAGTAGAGACTGCAGTGGCAGCGGGTATGCAAGATAGCAGCGATGTGGGGCAGCAGCAAGGCAGTAGGCCGATTGCCGAAGGCAGGCGCACGGGTTGCTGCGGGGCAGATGGTGCGAGCGGAGGGCAAGCTGCAGGAGAGCCGACGCTAGCGTGGGCTAGTAGGTGGTGCGTAGGGGCTATGGGGGCAGCAGGCACGAGGGTGTGCAGGCGGGGAGTAACGAGCGCAGGGGAGCGTAGGAGCTGCAGGGGCAACAGGCACGGGGCTGGGGCTTGCGGCAGATTTGGTGAGAAATTTTTTTCTAGTTTTAATTTTAGGGTTTTGGCTTTTAGGGTTAGGGTTAGAGCTCGTGCTAATAACGTGTTTAAGGAAAATATGATTTGCAGAGAGATTGATGAGAGAATTGTGTGTGTGTTCTATTATTGATAATAGGAGCCCTTTATATAGAGATTTACAAAATACATAATCTTGTCATACAAGGAAATAGAATCCAAATATAATTAGGAAATCTAGAACCTTCTCTCCTGTTACAACTCTAGAACTAAACCCTAGTTTAAAGAGGCACACTCAATGTCGATATCCTTCAACAAATCTTGAACTCTTCTCTTCTTAACCGTATTCAATATAGTGATTGTGTTACTGATATAGCTGTATATTCCATAAAAATAGAACAAAATTGAACCAACCCTTACTGATATAGCTGCATATTCCATAAAAAAGAACAAAATTGTACCAACCGTTGTGAAGAATCCTTTTATATTTGGCAAGTCTATGAATCCAAAGATCGTCTAAATGCACGCATTGATTCTCGTCTCAATCAAGGTTGTAGTACTCACCTAATTAGGTTAATAAATACTGAAAGCACTTTCAGTGCCATGGCAAGAAGATCATGAAGCTATCAGAGTTTACATGTTTGCTCCTCCTGTGTAGCTACCAATTGACCTTTCTTTTACCATGCAACGCCAACCAAATTGACAACCTCAACAGGTTGATCAAATCTCGCAGATTTAGAACTAATCATCCTCCTCATTCGCAATCCTTCGTTGTTTCGGATGTCGAGGATCACGAATTTTCTTCTCCAGTTTATGTTGGACCCCAAGATGGGTTGAAGGAAGCTGATAAGATTGATGCTTTGCCAGGACAACCTAATCTTAGTCCCGGAGAAAAATTTAATCAATATGCAGGCTATGTTACAGTGGATCCTATAGTTGGGAGAGCACTGTTCTACTACTTTGTAGAGTCACCTCAAAATTCTTCAACTAAACCTCTAGTGTTATGGTTAAATGGAGGTAATTAGACATATTATTACTAATTACTTCGTGCTTCGTAAATGATAGTATTCCCCTAAACGATAATGATGTAAGAGCAGGATAGATTCATTTGTATTTGCTTCGAGTGTATAAGATAATTAATGATCGATCCATATACTGATGTTGAGGTACAGGACCAGGATGTTCGTCTTTTGGGTATGGAGCCATGGAAGAATTGGGACCTTTCAGAGTTAACAGTGATGGAAAGACATTATTCCAGAACGATCATGCTTGGAACAATGGTATTGCAACTCTAAATTCTTAAGTCTTTACAAGATTATACTTTATCCAGAATATTAAGCAGCAAAAATTAATGATACTACACAGTGGCGAATGTACTGTTCTTGGAGTCTCCGGCAGGAGTTGGGTTCTCTTATTCAAACAACAAATCGGACTACGAAAACGTTGGTGACAAGAGAACTGCGAAAGACTCGTACACATTTCTTGTAAACTGGCTAGAGAGATTTCCTCAATACAAGAGTAGAGATTTCTTCATAATTGGAGAGAGCTACGCTGGTCATTACGCACCTCAACTTGCTCACACCATTCTCTCAAAGAACAACGCCACAAAGCAAACAAAAATCAGTCTCAAAGGCATTGCGGTGAGTTCTGGAGTCTTCCCCCATTACGCACACACTATGACACTAAGGACCTAAGGTCTACAATAATTAAGACTAATTAGGTTTGAGCTTGCTATCAATATCCAGATTGGGAATCCTTGGATCCATGACAAGGACGGCACACTAGGTGGTTATGATTATTTGTGGACACATGATTTGAACTCGGACGAAACTCATGCCGGAATACAAAAATATTGTGACTTTGCCTCGGGTAATATATCGCAGACGTGTATTATCTATATGAACAAATCAGCCGACGAGCTTGGAGACATTGATATTTACGACATCTACGCTCCACAGTGCAACATATCATCTGGATCCAAATATGTCTCAGAAGCTCCTGCTGTAAGCCTCTGATTAACCAAAGCTAGCTTACCAGTAATGACAGACCAACTGAGCTTGTAATTAAGCCGAAAATGCCAACTTAATCTGATGCATCTTACATTCTGATCAGGTTAATAGTTTTGATCCATGCTCTGATAAATATGTGGAGGACTATCTAAACCTCGCCGAGGTGAAAGCAGCTCTTCATGTTAAACCCACAAACTGGACAGCTTGCAGGTACGCACCTGGGAACATATATAAGGTTCACCAATCACCACACACACACACACATGCTAAATACGATTCGCCAAAGTACCAAATGTCTGCATTGTTTTTGTTTCCAGTGGTGTAGGATGGACAGACGGCCCAACAACCATTCTACCCAGAATAAAGCAGCTTATAGCAAGTGGGATGAGTTTTTGGATATACAGGTCAGAACCAGACTAGACTTGGACATATTGACTAAAATATATACATGATATATGTTACTGATACTGATTTAGCCCCTGGGATTCGGAATTATGTTGAATGCTCCCTGCAGTGGAGACACCGATGCAAATGTGCCAGGCACGTCCTCTAGATACTCCATAAACAGGCTCAAGCTACCGATTGAGAAGCCATGGCGGCCATGGAACTCTAATGGAGAGGTTGGAGGATATGTGATTGGCTACAGGGGGTTAACATTTGCTACGGTAAGGGGAGCTGGCCATATGGTTCCCAGCTACCAACCACAGCGAGCACTCACCTTGATCTCATCATTTCTTCAAGGGACGCTCCCTCCTGCCTTCCCAGCCAAATCCCAATAGTAATACTGAACATTCAACTAGTTTACGCGCATGTTCAGCAGCACTTCATGTGTAAAACCTATTTGAAAAATGAACATTGAAGCTCACGAAGAAAAACATTTAGACCCAGATGTTTAAGAGGGCTCAGCTACAATTAATAAAATTGCCTTTGTTATTTTTAAAAGAATAGACAGTATCAGACTCCAAAAGTAAAAAAGAGTACTGTCATTGAAAGTAAAGCAAGCTTCCATTATGATCATTAAATGTACAACGCTAGAAAGAAGAAATTCTTCCTTTTATCTAACAAAGAAATTTTACATGTAGCCAGTACACCAAACAGGATAGCAAAATTGATGTTAAGGTCAACATGGTAATGTTAAAAGAAATATACATACAAATAAGAGTAGGCCTTCTTTCTAAATATGATCCCAATACAGTGACTTCACAAACGTCAAAGAAAGCTCAGCCGAATGAAGATGATCCGAGATTCTGGGTGTCACATATCTCCACATCTTTCTGTCCTGCAGCTTGAAAATATTTTGTCCTCGTTTTGCATCTAGTTTGTCCTGAAGCTGTGAAATTTCACATTTCATGTGTCTGTTCGTGCTCCCTCAACTGTGCACCAGTTACCTCTTCATCAGTCTGCCCCTGCCGGCAAGAAAACTGGACAGACTGCTCTTCTAACATAAGCACGGGAAAAAAACAATGTTAGCTTAACAAAATTTAGAAGAAAAAAGGTTACCAGAAAAGAAAACATCACCTCTACAAATGGACATTTGCTCCCAATGCTTCAACAATGCTATCCACCCATCTATCATCCAAAAAAAAAATTACATTACGAAAAAAAAAAAGCTTCAAGGAAGCATCTCAGAGTAGCATTCTACAAGTCCAAAACAATCATCACAGACAACATCTGATATGAGAAAATCAAGACCATGGGAATTATAGAAGCATGCTTGAATTCACCATTAGTTGAATAGAGCAAATGATAATGAATGCCTTAGGGAATGAATGGACATAATGTCAATCTCAAAATCAATTGTCAGTACAGCTCATATTGTTTTATAATACAAACCAGTAGTCTACTGCTGTCTTGATATATAAAGTAAAGAAACTGGGATTTTAGCAATTTAAGTTCGTCATTCAGACAAATTAGGCGATGAAAACTGTTAAACTGCCCACCAATTTATTTCAGGAAAAGAGGTTAGAAATGTGAATATTACCCTTCAAGACCTGGTTGCACTGGATAGTAAACATTTCTCAAGCCTAATCTCCTAGCAGCCTTGGCAGTTGTCTCACCAATACAGGCAACCGAATTGTTCCATTGCTCAGACTCAGAAATAAGATTGACCCAAGCACTGTTCCAGTCGAGATATACAAGCTCAAATTAGGTAATACTGTCTTTCTAGAAATCTTTTCTTCACCTAGATAGCTCAAATTGTGAAAATGATGAAAATAAATATGTATTCAAATATTTTCAAGACATCAGCAGATGCTCAAAAGTTGGTGCATGGAAATGTATAGAAGTATTCAACTAAGTCAGTGAATGGCAGAGTTCAAATTAAGAATGGACTCAACGATTGAGACTATAGTCTCCAGAGAAATTACACTGTATAAGGAGCTCAGAGAAAATTATACACAAGTAATATTGAAAAGGAAAAAGATTAGCAACGAGTTACTTACCGAACTGCAGAAGGAGAAGCAACTGCAACAACAGGGGCAGAAAGAGCCTGCTTCAAAACCATTTGATCGACATGGTCAACAGGTCCCTAGAGAATCACGTTGTAATTGAATTAAATTATTAACTATCAAAAGAGTGTTCATGTAAGATTGTAGCCCTGGAACCTAAAACAAAAAGGTTCAGACAAACACATCAAAGTCCAACATCCACATTAGACTATAGTGATTGAGAGAAGAACAGGATGCCTGCTATTTTCTGACTAACATGAGGATCAACCATAGTGAATTAATATAAAGATGTACTACAGCTCTGGCTCCACACCACTGTCACAGTATAACCTAACCCATATACTAATAAAATCATACCATCTTCAACATATTTCTAGAAAAATAAATTCAGGGGAGTGACCACAGTATATTATTGCAATAAGAAAACAGTCTAATGAACATCAATGATGTGCTAAAATTTACAGTAGACAAGTGCTGCAAGTAACAAAACATTGAATGAAAAAAAAAGGTGCAATCATCTTCAGTGGACTTCAACAGCAACACATAGATAAGATGGCAGACAATGATAAGAACAAATTCATGGACACATCAAACCAAAATATGAATAATACATTACTTAGAACCCATATAACGAGAACTGTAACTAGATGCCTAAAGATAAGTTACCATACCGTGGTGTACGTATTTAGCCTTGTGACCTCAAATCCACGATTGGACAGGCCTTCCTCTGAAACAAATATGCCCAAATGAGATGGTAAAACAAAATAGAAATGCTGAAAACTGATACGCAAAAACAGTAAGATTACATTCTGAGATTAATGAGTTCCATTTAGATATGAATTCCATTCAGACAGTAATGTTTCATTCTGAAGATCATGAATTCCATTTAGATATGAGTTTGATTTAGAGAGTATGATTACATTCTGAAGAAATTAGAAAATAAGATTACACATGACAGGAACTTTTGAAATTTAATTATTTCTCAGTTAGCATTATGGTTGACACCTGAGCATATATTTCTCTATTACATTTAAACTCACTATTAAGATAGATGAAGATCCTTATTACAAATTTAAATGCAGAGCAATCTCCTGTCTATGAAAGAGAAAATACAAAATGCATCATGTGCTCCACAACCAAGGAGATTTTAATCCAAACTGCGGTTTTCATAAATGCCAGACTGTTCATAGATCCTGTATTTCACTGTTCATTACGAAAATGCATCTAATTTTCACTACTTTTGTACTCCAAAGACTGTTCACTGTGTGACTTGTGTGTTTGCACTCATACTGATTGAAGCATTCACTTACCAATCTCATTGCCAGCTTTTGCAGAAGCAGGATATAGGACTGTGCATTTGTCTTTCCTATTCTTAGGGAGCTCTGAAGCCAAAACCTTGCCTGTTGCTGAACATTACAGTTTACAAAAGAAAACGTGGGCAATGATTAAAATCCAATAATGAATCAAAAAGAAGATCCGACAAGATTGGTTGATCTTGAACAAAAGATAATAACAATAAACCAATTAGTGCAAATGCATAGATTCTATCGTCTCACATCCAAGTAAAAGAACGCGAGACAAATGTCAGGATGCAGAGCTATCCCTGATGTAGCAACTAAGTACCACCAAAATGAAGTAGCTGAAAAGCCACCGGATGTATTGAAATCAAACTAAGCAATCCAAAATCCATCAGGTTTTAATAGCATCTAACTTCAGCACAATAAAACCTTTCCAGGCATATTCGATGCATTTTCATTTGGAGAAATTTCAATTTAATAGTATTCTCCAGTGTTTTCCAAATAGTCTTAATGTCATGATGTTTCTTTTTGGGTCTTCTGAGTGACTGAAGGAAGCATAAGAGGCAGCACTACGATTTGTACAGAATTAGATGCTTGCCTGAGTAATGTAGAAGCATGACATAACTACCTTTTGATGGCACAAAGGCAAGACTGAGGGATTTCTTTGATGACTGCGGTACTTGCTCAAAGACACTTGCTGTACCAGCCCCGACGACACCAACCTTAACATTTGGAGTTCCGGCAGCCCTAAAGACCAATAAGAAGCTTGCTGTCAATTTGGAGAATAGAAATGATCCAAAATGATCATGGACTTGAAGCAAAGATTAGGCAAGATGTGCTGATCAAAGATTATACTGATTTTGGGGTGTAGAGGTGGAATTGAAGCAAAGAAAAGATTCATACACAGTGAGCAATGACATAAAAAAAGACACACTAGTACACCTTAAAGAAACCTGAAGCTACAAGTTTAAATTAAAGCTGCAGAAGAAATCTTTAAATGCAAAATGGCCAGATTTCTAGTGAGAAAGTTGTATCCCTTACTTCCATGACTCCAAAAAGACTGAACCAGCTTCAGGGGAAGTTATGACAATCCAGTCAAACGCAGTATCTGTTGCCAACACGCAGCATTAAAAAAAGAATGTTAGTCGCAAACAGTATCCCCAGTTGTTTGAATTATGCAACGTGAGCACATATCAAACTTGGTGACAGAACTGAAAAGGCTTGTGCTTAACAGCTGTTCTTACATTTATCCTAGGAAAGAAAGAAAGGAGATTCATGACAAAGATCTTAAAATCAACCCAAAACACTGCCTTAAGCCCTTAACCATGTCCAATATGATGGCACAAACAATGGCATTGCTCCGCTTCAAAATAAAAAAAAATAAAAAAAGGGACAAAAGTTGAAGAAATTACCAGTCAATACAGTAGAAAGCCTATCTCGATCAGGCCCCCGTGTATGCTGGATGAGGGGAAGCTCCAAGCAGCTGATTCCCTGCTTCGCCTGTACTCGAACAAATCAAAATTCCATCACAACTCCACAGCCACACACAGATTACACATGTACATATGCAAATGCATCGATACACACAGACACATCTATACTCTTCAACTGTGTCTATCTGGATAAGATACGTCAATTACTACTCTAAAATGTGAAAAGTTACAATCACCCCGCACAAGAAATCACACAACTGAAATTCCAATGCCACAGCTTGAAATTCGGAAATGAAAAAAAGAGAGAGAGAGAGAGAGACAGTGGAACAAAATGTAGAACCCTAGAAATCCAAAAAAAGAAGGCAAAATTGCAATAATTGAAGAAAATCAGAGACATTTGTGAGCAAAATAAAAAAATAAAAAAATGGCAGAGTGAGAGAGAGAGAGAGAATGTATGATAATTATATTACCAGAGAGGTGATGAGTTTGGCATTCTTGCCGCGCTCTCTGGTGACGACGACTTTCGGCGGCTGCGAATTTGAAGTCGAGGTAGCTTGGATTGAAAAAGCACAAGGAACAAAGATTCGCCGGTGAATTAGAGGACAAGAAGAAGGAGAGTAGGGAGAGGAAGAGGAAAGAGAAATCTGTGCCATTGGAAACGTGTTGCCACGCAGAGGATTACAGAGGGACGCCTATTACTAATTGAAGTACGTCTCATTATTTTATTCATTTCCTAGTTTGGGGGATTAATTAAAGTTATCAACTTATCATTAACGGCCAGAGCAGGCACAAGTGGGCCGGTTTAGAGAAGGAGAAAATTTCTCTATTTTGACGAATATGGATTGTCTTGTTATAAGTCTGTAAGTTCCACTGCAGCATTTGAATTTCTTCACATTGATGATCAGTTAGGGTTTACCTTCTTATAGAGTTATAAGATTGTCCAACGCTGTATATTTACAAATTCGACCCCTCAAGGTTATCCCAACCAGTGATATATTATTATAGATAGAAAGTGAACGGGAATTGCTGACCCTGCGTGCCCATATATGGTATCAATCTGCTTCCTGCTGGGCTAAATATTGTTCCCCCTGTGTCCCAAACGGCCAACCCAACCATGGGGTGCTGTGCGCCCTACGGTTCCAACACTTTTCCAGCTTACATTTTATTCTATTTTATATGCAGGTGTTCTGCTTTGTGAGCCTCCAGTCGGCTTTTTGCTGCTTAGATTTGATTAGACTCTCAACCTATGAGTAGTACAGACCACAGAGTAATAATATAAGCTTCGGACCTACACAGTGATGATGATATTCGTTGTATAGTATCATCAGCACATGCCACCCACATACTCAATTCGCTTTCTTAAAATTTAAGATCACACAATTGACGGGGCTTCAGATGATGGAGCTTGTGATTCAGATGAGATTTATGCCGCGAGTACCAAGCACTTGCGGAAAGAGCATTCTTTATCAACAAGTACAAATGGGGCTTTAAGTGCAACCACAGCCCCAAACAAGGGTTTTTAGTATGGTTCACTGAAACTTGTCTACAGAGGAATGCTACTTGAAACTAAATAGCATCTGCTGGCTAGAACCATCTTATATTCTAGTAACCATTCTTTACAGTACACTTTGACAACTCTACTTGACCCTTGAAGCACATAAACCACAAGACGTAAAATATGAGAAGTGCAAGCATTGACCCAAGAATTAAGTTGTGTTAAAATCACGTGATTCTAACCAAATGATCAACCAAATCCCTTACAAAACTATCTCAAGTTGTCAAAATTCAGTTCCGCTCCACAATTAGAGGGATTTTATAAGAATTCTAGAGCACCAAGCCAATTACAGAACTAGAGACTCTAGAGTCATCATGTCTCTACTAAAACTACTAATCCTTGCACCTCGCTCAGTTCACTCAATTCTTGGTAGCCACCAACACATAGGGGCAGCTTTCTCTTCTCAGCTTACTTGTTGTTGGTGGGTACCGTAAACAGGGTAAGCGCCATATGCAGCAGCTGCAGCATACATGCTTGGGTCATGTTGTGGTGGCAAAGCATAACCATAACCATCATAAACAGGTCCTCCATAGTACGCCGCTCCTGCCCACTGGTTGCCGAAATCAGTTCTAAACTGCTACAAGATAAAAAAAGAAGGGGCATGCATAAATGAGTAATGAAACTGATGGCATAATAGAAGATGATGTATTCTAAGTTCTAAAGAAACAAAAAATCCTACTTGTCAATGTCACTCCAAAAAACCACATATAAGAAATTGTTTTACTTCTTAAAACAGCAGTAACTGTCACTCAAACTAAAACAACTAACAAGCCTTATTCCAAGTGAAGAACAGACCACTCCCACAACAAGCACAATAGTGGTTGGGGTGTTTTCAGGACAGAAGGTTATAAGAAAGAGAGAATGCCTGCTTATTTGCTGGATTGCGACCCCATGAAAGTCGGACTGTTTGCTTGCCAATTACTGAGCCATTCAGTTTCGGCAATGCCTCCTCAGCATTATTTCTGTCACAAGAGGTCAAAACGGATCATATGATAACTGGTTAAATAGTGAATAGCACTAATATTACAAATGATTTACCTATTGGCAAATTGAACAAACCCACATCCTTTTCCAACTGGTATTTTAACAGAGACGATCTCGCCATACTGAGAGAAAGGCTGCCTGAGATCTTCATCAGTAACATTGGGATCAAGCCCTCCAACAAATATCTATTATTGACACACAAGTCAGCCAAATGGAGAAAAGTAACCATTGGTTAAACCATGAGAACCTCGAAGACTACTCACTGTTGTGTTTGTAGCATCTCCATCAGATTGGAACCCTTGGGCTGGTGTACCATTCAGAGCATACCCCCCTGCAATAACCGAGCAAAACTAAAGTGGATAAATAAAGATCACATTCACGCCATGGCTATGTAAATAACCATGTTTTGGAAGAGAAAATCACAAATTAAAAAATTAAAAAAACAAAAAACAGATCCAACTAAGAGAAAATACAGAGATGAACTGTAACTATTCCAGAAAGGTATAAATATTAGTTATTGTGAAATGCATGGGAAAATCTGCTCCTTCTACCACAATGAAAACTTAAGCGTGCAATGAACTTCTACCAATAGATAAATAAAAATGTTATCAGTTATTTGCTTAACAGAGTTAATACTACAGCCATTCATGCCCATGTAAAGTCTAACAACACATAAAAGATTTACCTCCAAAGTTTCACTTCAAAATAGAAAAAGCAAGTAGAACTAAATACCTTGCTGCTGATATCCAGATGATTTCCTAGGAGTTGCAGCACCAATACGCATAGGCCTGCTAGAACAATAAACACCATTCATTTCAGTCATAGCCTGTGACCTTTCATTCTCGTCGCCAAACCTCACAAAACCATAGCCCTTTGAACGGCCAGTATTGGCATCAAAGACAACTTTTGCGGCTTTAACAGATGGATATTTACTAGAAAAAGTTTCGTGCAATAAACTATCTGTAACATCTGCTGCTAAGTCTCCTACAAAAATGGAAAGATCAGGAGCATTATCTGAACGCTTGTCACCCGTACTAAATGTTGCCCAGTTCAGACGGAAGGGCTGTTCCGTGTTAGGCATTAAAATTGCAGCATAGCTCTGTAGGACTTTCTCAGCTGTAGCATGTGAAAAGAATTCTACAAATCCGTAGCCCTCTGATAAAAGAGTCTGCTTATTGCGGATAACCTTGATGGAGGCAATCTACATGATATTAGAAATAAATGTAAGTGAAAAGGGGAACCCTCTTGTGTTATTAAAGAAATGGAGGCAATATGTAGCATTCCCCTTAAAATCAGTTCCGACAGGAACTACAACAAAAATCTTTTTTAAAACAAAACCTAGCTGTAAGAAGCTTTGCCCTTTAATTAATAGAGGAGGTGATAAATCAAAATTTCATAAGAACACATAAAAAAATGCAGCTTCAAAGAAACACATAATACTTAAATATACTCAACCAAGCCTTATTGAAGGCCTATACATCATAATTCTGATTTTATTCAGTGGAAATTAGAAGAGAGGAAACTGAGTAAAACTTGGCATGCTCATCAAGTAAGACTTAATATCACATTATATAACTTAACTCTTGGACTGAGTACTAAAATATCCTTTACTTATGATATAGATTAAAGGCATTAATCACCATTAGACAAAAAAATTCACAAATAAGAGAAACACAACCTTTGGAGAGGAAAAAAAAAACTAATTTAGTTCTCATGCCTTTTTTTTTTTTTCAAAAACAAAATCTAAGTGCAAAATCATATATACTTTCACATCATGTTGCCTCTTACAGCCAAAAAGGGGAAAAAAGAAAGGTTCTTGCCTCAAAATACACTAAAGAACAAGGGCCAGAAAAGTAAGTGTTGCCATTCACAAACCCACCCAGGCCCCAAATGAACAACATTTCCAATAGCATATAATTAGAACCAACTGCACTTATTTTTCAGTTACAAGTGTTACTCTCACTACACCCATTCATATCCTCCTACCGGACTTTAATTACCAATTATGTCAAAAAAAAAATCCCTGTCCTGCTTTTTCAGTTTCACTCACAAACCTTCTACTTTTAACATTTTGTCAGGTCATATATATCATCATTCAGACAAATATTATCTGCTATAAAACTCAACCAACTACAAAAACTAACAGAAACAGAAGAAAACCCTACAAACAATATTCAGAAGCAAACCCTAAGCAGAAAACTCTAAAGACCCAACATTTAATCTAACAAAAAAAGAACTACATATTAATTTTTCTTAATACAAAATCCACTTTTCACATAAAATCCACCTCCACATCAAACAGACACATTAAAATCATGCCCAGAACAAATACACACATTAAAATCACGCCCAGAACAAAATATGCGTACGTGCACGGATATACAAAAAGCAAACAAAACAAAATAAAAATACCTCGCCGGCGGAAGCGAAGCAGCTGTGGAGGTAATTCTCGTCCATCCAGTGGTGCAAATCGCCGACCCAGATGGTCTTGTTCTCGCCGCTGCCGCCGCCGCCAGATCCCATCTGCTGCTGCTGTTGCTGCACGTGCTGCTGCGGGTGCTGCTGGTACTGGTGGTACGCCATGTAGTGTTGCGGCGGAGGCGCGTAATGCTGCGGTGGCATCATTTGGTGCTGCATTACCATCGCGGCCGCTGGGTACTGCATCGCCATCCACTGCTGCGGCGGCGGCGGCGGCTGCTGACGTGGCTGAGTACTTTGGTCCTGTTGCTGCTGCTGCTGCTGCTGCAGGGAGGAATCCGAGCCGTTGGATTGCATCTCTCTCTCTCTCTCTCTGCCTCCAAACACACAAGCCTTGGTCTTGAAACTTAAGGATTCAACGAATCTGAAAGAGAGTTAGGGAGAAGAGGAGAGAGAAAGAGGGGGTTTCCGAATCTGGGGGTTTAGAGAAAGAGAAAGTAAAGGGAGAGGGGGCGGGGCTTGGGGGAGGGATTTATTTTGAGGATGACGGATTCATGGGTTTGCTTCGAAAAACGCGGTTGTAGTCTCAGCCATCGGATGAAACGGTGAGGGCTTATCTCTACCGTCGAATCCACACACCAAAGTGAGATGAGGTTACACCCCAAGTGAGGTGAAGTTGGACACTGTTGTGGTTTTGTTAATCCGCCGCCACCCGCTTTTGGTTTTGCCCTCGAGTACCATAACAATTTTTCCTTTTTCTTTTTCTTTTTAATTTTCTAGGGTTTTCGTTAGATTCTGGTACTCTTTTTAACCTTCACCAGCGTGACGTCACGAGATCTTTTTCAGTTTCAGTGAGAATTAATTGCCGTGAAAAAATCCTGGTTTTTACCGAAAATGGATGCGTACGGGGTGAGGGCACCAGAGCGGAGGATCTGTAAGGTTCGCTCTTTATCAGGAAACTCGATCAGGTAGAATAAGAAGTTGCTTTCTGGCTTTTTTTGCCCTAAAGGAATACGGGACCAAAAATATACTATAAAATCAAATATTTTAATTGCCCATTCCGTGAACGTTAATAATGTACGCAGCTCAATGATTTTGTCATCAAAATGCCAATAATACCCTTCATTTCATTTTAGGTCAGACGGCTAACTTGAGTGAAAGCAATAGATTAGGGTTGAAGACAAAGAGGGTATTTCGGGATTATAAGATGAAAAATGCCATTTTACATCAAATACACGACCAAGTTAAGATTGTGACTGGCAACATGGATTAATCATCAATCCATGCATAGTCCCATTTCATTTGAGGCGACCATCATCAACAGTTTTTTTTTTTTTTTTGGAAAGAAAACAGATTCATTCAGAAGAACACATGTACTTCTTTTCTTTTTGTTACAAGAAGAGAACACACAACTGTAACTCATGTATTTTTTTTTTCTTTGTTATAAAAATATCTTCATTAATAATTGATGAATGTTAAAAGTGAATGAAATTAACACTCCATATTTTGCAATCAACACTCATTCTTTCCTCTCTTTTTTTGGTTGAATTTCTTATAAAGAGATAAAATTTAAGTTACCAAAAAATAAAACATGAAGTGTGGATTGTGGATTGTAAAATAGAGAGTGTGCATTTTACTTACTATTTTTCACTGTATCGAATTATGGTGATGACCTTAAAAGGTTTGTGAGCAAAATCTTCATACACCCTTAAAAGACAGTTGCAATAGCTTTTTCATGAATTTCCAAATGAGTACCTAGGACTCCTAGGTACTCCTTGTGAAAATTTATACAATCGGTTAAAAGGAAGAGGAGCTTGACCGCAAAACAATGAAATATATAGGTTTGTGATCAAAATTTTCATACACGTTAAACTAAATATTATTTCATACAATGTGATACTGTTAGTAATAAATAAATAATTAAAAAGTGATTCTATGTGTACGTATGAAAGATAATCCAACTTTATTAAGTGAGAAATTTCATACAATGGGATGACAACCAAATACACAGAGGAAAGGAAACAATATATATTACATATATAGCGCCTGCACGTATAGCTAAGATCATCATATATAGTCCACGGAGACAAGCTCATACAAATTTAACACCCAACTTATTCAACTATAGTCACTGCACGTATAGCTAAGATCATCATAAATTTAACACCCAACTTATTCAACTATAGTCATAGGTTCATGCTCTCATATGATTACAGGTCACGTACAGTAATCATGAACTTGGAACCATATAAGACTAGTATAGTGGATTAGGTTTACTGGTTTAGCTCTACTGTTGCTGGTTCAACAGAATGACCATGACCATGACCAGCACCAGGACTGTGACCTGGTTCTGTGGGTCTGTAATCATCGGGTTTTGCAACATTGCCGACTATACTAGGAGTACTACTACTAGAACTGTCATCACTTATTGTGGGTGGCACTGGTACAGAATCTGCTGCAGCTTGTAACAGGTACCGCCGCAGCAGATGGTAATTCAGACTATTGTTTCCATCTGTTGTTTTCAACAGCCTTTCTTCAGTTGAAATGACTTCATAAGAGAGAATTATGAAAAGAAGAAAAACACCGGAAAACAGAAGCTTATTGACAATGGCTGCCATGAGAGAAATTCAGCTTATTAGAAAGCTGATGAGAAGCTAGAGAAGGCAAATTAATAAGACAGAGAGATAGAGAGTGAGAGGAGCGAGAGGTGGTGCTATGCCTCCAACTGAATGTAATGAAGAGTATTTATAGAGTTTAGATGAGACTTGGCATAGTTAAGCGAAATTCTTTACATACTGTATGAGCAAAGTCAAAGTGTAAATGTAAATGGGGAATGATTATACCCTCCAAGATTCTCTTTAGAGTTTTTGGAGAATCTGCTCCTGCAATACTTGCATGTGCCATGCATGCAACTCTAGCTAAGCCAGCTAGCTGTATATATGAACGAATCAAAATGTTAATGGTTGAACTGATGGTGTCAAAACATCAATGATCAAGCCACTAGTCGCACCCTGATGAGACGTTTCCGGTACGAACCCAACGTACAGTTGACCTTAAATAGTAGTATCTGCCTCTCGGATACTTTTGCTGGTAGGTGAACAAAGTTTAGTGGGCAACTAGGAATCAATCTGCAAGTAGTAGCACTAAAATAGTATATGTGAACTTCATTCACCAAAAAGATGTATGAGTGGTTAATTTAGGTCCGCATTTTACAATCCACAATCCACACTCAACGTTTCTTTTTTTATTATCTTAAATTTTGTAATATGGATTGTAAACTATATGATGTTAAGTACTGAAAAATGATACATGGAGTGTGGATATTGTAAAATGGGGAGTGTGAATTTCACTTCTCTAATTTAAACCTTGTAATTGTGGGATTCGCGGTAAGTGCTTATTCAAATATGTTGGAATAATAAATGCATATTTTGTTTTCATATCATGTAACATTAGATCAAAATGAAAACTATATCCAAGACTTAAACTTGCATATCATAATCTGTTATATCAGGTCGGACAATTCTTAATTAGTTTCACTCTTAGGGTGAATGAGCATATTCACTAATCACCACAATTGTCGATTAATATACTTTTACTTAATAAATTTATAATTCAATGGTCCATATATTAAATTAGCCTTTAAATATCATCTCTGTCAAAATCAATCAAATCAGAAATCAATTAATTATCTAATTGAATCAAACAAATGGATGGTTCCAACAACACTTACTACTATTATGATCAACCGTTCATGTATTTTATAGAAATGGATAATTAAAAGGTCTTCAATTTGATTGATTTTTTACAGATGTAATATTTGTATTACGTTATATAACATGAATTGTTGAATTAGAAAATTATAAAGTTATCATACGTTAACCGCAAGAGATGGTGAATATGCTCATTCACTCAATGAGTGAATTTAAGAATTGTCCAGGTCAGAGGGGGAACGTCATTACGGCCAGAGATAGCCCGGGCCCCCTCAAGACACATTTAAAATCTGATGTGGCCGTGTATAATTGGTTAAAATTTATTGAGAAATTAAAAAATAATTACTCTATTTTGTATACTTTGTTAAAGAAAAATATTAATAAATTCCTTGATGTATGAGATTTCAACCTATTAATTAATGCTTTGGAGAACTAAAAATGCATGTTAAGGAATCAAATTTGAAAGGAAAACATTAATACATACTTTATTTGGAAAAGATATGTCTCTGCCTCTCGAAAGAGAGTTTTCTCCTCCGCCTCCTTTTGTTGGTAGAGGTCGTGTACTTCCGATCTAGAAGGATGGTTTTGCCTCCTTCTATGGTCCAAACTGTGGAGGTGAAGACGGGTCTCTCCGTTGAAACCTGCCTACTTTTCTCTCTCAAGCTTCTGTTGGTGGAAGTGATGTCATCAGTGAAGCGATTGGTGGCCCTTGGTGTCTGCAGCCGTCCTGGGCTATAACATTTGGGTCGCATTGGAGACCTGATGGTTATGATCATATATGGAATTTGAGGCTGGGTGTTCCATGTGACGGTGGTGCTCTCGAGCATGGCTGGGATTGGTTGTTTTTATTGGAAGATAAAGGGTCCGGTGGTACTCTCGATTCTCCTTTCCCGACAGAGGTGGATGCCGGGCTGGATTTGGGTATAAAGTATGGTGGTGGGGTTTGTTATCTTTTGCTGGCATGGGATCCATTTCTGTTTGGGTTCCTTGTTGGTATGGGTGGCATCCAGGAGGGTGGGTGCCATTAATGGTGGTGGTAGCACAAGCGTCAAATTCCGGCGAGTAGTGTTTGGCGGCGGCATCTTGACTGTAGTCTCACCTAGGGTTTGCCCTAAGTGTTTTGGTAGGGCCTGGTATTAGGCTGCTAGGGTTCAGTTTTGGGCCCATGGTATTGTTTAAATTTTGTTAGGTCGCAATACCCAGTTGCTCTGAGGATCATTTTACTAAATTAGCTTAACAGTTTTTAAGTTTTTGTTTGGAATAATGGTGCGTGGACTTTCTAAAAGGTGAGTGTACTAGGGGTTTCCTGGGTCTTATTATTGTTTCAGAATAGGTTTTAAGGTTCCCTAAGGAACGATTCTTTCTGTTGATCTTGTAAGGGTGTTTCGTTTTTGTACTGCTTGATGAATATATATAACGAGCTGATCTCTTTTCATCGGAAAATTAATACATACTTTAATATCTTCGCTCTTAATGAAATAGTATAACTATATTTTATGTATTTTTTATGAATAATTATTTATTATTTTTTCGGCCCTTCCATAAATAACTTTCTAATTCCGCCATTGATCTAGGTCTAAATGTAATAGATTAAATGTGTGAAAACGAGAGGCGATTAAGAGGCTAGGGTGAATTCAAGAATTCAATAATAGACGCCTGTTGGAGGTTATCATCATGATAGGAATCTAGGATCGCGCTTGAGGGGCTAAGCTCCTTTCGAATTTTCAATGATCGAGTATTCGAGTTCGATACAAACTCTAGGTACGTAATGCCATTTTCTAGTTGAGCATTTACTTGAGCCCGGCCACGATTAATTTCTCTCAACTTCAAGTCCTCGGCCCCCAGATTAACTATGAGATCACCATGACTCGACTAAGTTGGTCGATAGTTAATTAAGAAACACAATGATCTGGGATTCCATAGATATGATCCTTCGACAAAACAAACAAATGCAACATATATTGTAACAAGTACACCTTATTATTAATGGGGTCGAAGATTAATTTGCTGAGGGTGGGAAACAACTTAAAAGGAAATTAACGTGAGAAGCCACTAGTACATTAAAATACATATATACAGTGATTCCGAATCATCGTTTACATTGGATCCAAAAAATTAATGGTGATCGACCAATGAAGAAAAATCAAGTTTAAGAAACTAAGATTTGGTTAAGCGTGCGGGAAATCCAAACTAAATTAATTAAGGATATTGAGGCATTACTAGAAGTGCCAGACAGACTGCTGCAAGTGATACAAATCTTTGACCAATTAGTGTATGCGCACTGAGGTTTTCAAGTTTAACTCATTCTAGGAAAAGAAAGGACCACAGGGCTTGAAACCCCACAAACACGTATACATCCATGGCAGCCCCTCATAGCCCCAGCTATGCAGGATTGCTGGTAGGAAATCAATAAAGTAATTGATTGATTAATGTTAATTCAAATTAGTTAAAACTGTACGTGGTCGCTTTTCTTCTTGGTGAAAATGAAGGGAGTGGCGGTGGTTAATTGGCTCCTAGAGTCAGGGAAGAAGTTGGTTTGGCGAGGTCAGTGCAGCTCGGACCGTAGAAGATGGTGAGTCGCTTTGTAAGTACTGTGCGTGATATTTGTATGATCGAGATGTCAAATCTGAGTCGCTGAAAACAATGTGCGTGTCGGTGTGTGTCAGTCGTGGTCGAAATGATCGGGTAGGAATATTCTTTTGATATGAAAGGTAGACGAGGACCTGCACGTATAACATGGATGGTAGGGCTGTACGTGATAAGTGATTCCGCTTGCTTTGACGGCGCAAATTTGCTTTGGTTGCAGAGAGATGTCAAATCGAGAGATTGGACCTGCAACTGTGGTTTTTAGTTTCGGTACCGGAATATGGCCGGAGTCTCCGCGATGAGAAAGCGTCAAAATTCTAAACATGTTGAAGTCCACTAGCAGGCGCATAACTTGGAGTTCACCGGAATTTGATATACAATTTTTATTGTAAGTTTATACGACAGGCGAGAGATTTAGTAGCTATATGTATACAAAAACAAGTTTTGAAAGGCGAGAGAAAGAGACTCTAGTGAAATGAGGGTCATAATAGCTTACCCTAGCAATTGGGGTTTCAAATAAGCTACTGGACTTGAAAGATGATAACATTTTTTGAGAAAATAAACCATCTATTAATAACTAAACAGGTTACATATCATCGGATCCAACGAGAGGGACAAACGTGAGCTAAAAAAGCTCAACCCCAACCCAATTTAACCTATCCTATGTATAACGATACAACCCCGCCACCAGCATTTAGATGAACTGTTTCCACCCGTTCGGACACCGCGTCCCAAAACAACCAAACCACGTGTAAGGGTAAGTCACCATCACGCTGATAACCAAAAAGCACCAACAAACGCCCAAAAACACCAAAACAACCAAAACACCAAACAAAGACAACGACACTATCTAGAAACACCCAAACCCTCGCTCACAAGAGGAGGGACTTATTTAAAAAGTACAACAAAAAACCAAACAAGGAAAAACTAAGCAAATCGAAAGCAAAAGACCACCAGAGAGACCCAAGAACAAAAGCCCAAAAGGGTCACCAAAGAGATCACTTAGGCCCATCTTCTTGGTTTGGACAAGTCCACTACTCCTCCCAGACCCGTCATGCACCACAGTACGGCCACGTTCCGGCC
This sequence comes from Rosa chinensis, assembly GCF_002994745.2. Lineage (NCBI taxonomy): Eukaryota > Viridiplantae > Streptophyta > Magnoliopsida > Rosales > Rosaceae > Rosa > Rosa chinensis. The sequence goes on from NC_037093.1 coordinate 65,689,562, forward strand.
TACCACATCGCCGCGTCGCCACCCACAATTTGCACCATCTCCGCGATCCAAACCGCCGAGCCACGCTAGCGCAACCTGCATCACCTCGGAAACACCATCCCCGAGCTAGGCCTCGCAATCCCCATCGCCGTTGAGCAAGACCCATGGCGTCGTCGATCAAAGAAGCCATCTGCGGGGATCAGACGATCAGTAAATCAATCTATGCCGCAAGACCATCGCCCTCGCCACCATCCCAGCCAAACCATCTGACGAACCGGAGAGAATCCCTTAGATGAAATCCTTGGGCAGTAGATCCCCCGTCCGACAGCAACCCCAAGACGACGGCGAGGCCGGACATCCGAGTGCCGCCGGACGAGAACAATAATTGCAAGCCTGAAAGATGATAACAATTAAATGTATTGATCAACGACTTCAATTTATTAGTCTGAAAAGCCTGTATACATGCTTTATCAAATTACCAATAATAATAAGATTATAAAACATGAGAATTTAAATACATATAAAGTTTTGCATGGTTTGAGATGCTGGAGGGGTGTCATGGGACCACCCATAGAACGGAATGGCATGCCATGTCATGCTGACCATTCATAGAACGTGATGTTTAGAACGTGTTCCGATTGGCGAAACACTGAAACCTCAAACGATATATTTTTTTAATAAATTTTATTGTAATAAGACTTTGAAAAATTATAAAATAAAAAGTCATGATTTTTAGTTCTGTAAGTTAGAGAAGTGTTTGAAAATCATTAATCAAGGGTGAAAAAAATTTTGTAGAAAAATAAGAACATGCGATGTAGACAAAGTATCCACAATTTTAGGTAGAAATCATAATTTTAAAAATTCATTAATTTTTTGTTGCCATTTTCCAACTACTGTGCCGTCGGTCTGTCGATGAACGAATCATTTCGACTCAAAAAAAAAAAAAAAAAGAGTAGCAAGAGGTGTGAATTGGGCCTGTAAATCCCACTAACTAAAACGGGCCTGGGCTTGCAGTAAGATCCTCACTCACATAAAACGGCCCAATCCATTTGAGGCTCTACACCCAAACGGTCAATTACCGCGTAAAAGAGACCCGACTGTGCCACGAGGAAAATATGGGAGTTTCTTTCAAACCGACCAAAGGAAAGGAAAGCCCAAAATGTGGTCAAAATCTCGTTTGCGTAATTCTCACACAAAAACAAGAAGAAGCGGAAGCTCAGAAATTTATAAAGAGAGAGGAGAAAAAAAAAGAAAGACGAAGACAGGGAAAGGGGTGCTGGTGTTGTGTTTGGCGCAAAACGAATATACCCTTTCCTAAATGCTCAAGTTCCTGGCAGACATTCCAACCCCTATTCGCTTCGCTTCTCTCTTCTAACACCTCTTATTCTTCTCTGCGCTTACGATTTCCGCATCCGATCAACTTCGTCTCCGATTTCGGCTTCTACCAGGTCATTTTCGTCTCCCCTCAGTTTTAATTATTATTCTTATTAGCTCCGCTTGTTCTGGTTTGGTTTGAATTAATGAAATCCAACCCTAGTCGTTGTTTTTGGCGCTGAATTTGAATTTCCGTGTGCTTGAGTTGCAGTTGGCTTTTGCTGTGCGTTGCTCTCCTTTTTTTTTTTTTTAGTAGTTCGATTAGTTTTCGGCTTAGTTGCATTTGCAAAAGCAGTAATCTTGGTTAGTGTTTTTTTTTGTGTGTGTGTGTGTTTAATGAGTTGGGTTTACTTCTCGTTCTTATTGAAGTTGGGATTTTTGTTTTTGTCACTGCAATGTGGTTCTGATTATTGCTGTCTGATTCATTAGTTTGTTTTGGGATTGGAATTTGGTGGTGTGATTGATGACCCAGTCTTGGTCAGCGGATTTTTTTTTTTTTCCTTTTCTAGCTCGCGGGGGATCAAAATATGGTAGTTTATATTTGAAAGTTGTTTACTTTAATAATGATGGTAAAATAAAGATGTTTACTTGCAATGCTGAAGCTTTTATCTGTACAACTGTGATGTGCATGAGGGTCAAAGACCCGGAAAATGATGATCCTTGTTTTGGCCACATTTATTATTTTACATCTTTCCTATATGAGTTTCTTTTGCTCTTTTTATGAGTGTTCCTCCTGTGTTGACACTTCTCCCATGTAATCTTTTCTGCTCAGGACATCGGAGTTGGTCCATGCGGTGATTCCGGCAAACACATTGTTGGTTTATTTGTAATCACTTGAAGCAGTGCGAGTTCATTTGATGGGATCTAATAAGCAGTCTGCTGGTTTTCTAGATACTTTAAAAATGGAGAGGGTTAGAACAATTCTAACCCATACATATCCTTATCCCCATGAGCATTCACGTCATGCCATAATTGCTGTTGTTGTGGGTTGCTTGTTTTTTATCTCCTCCGACAACATCAATACCCTTGTAGAGAAGCTAGACAACAATATTAAGTGGTGGTCTATGTATGCCTGTTTGCTGGGTTTCTTCTATTTCTTTTCATCTCCATTCATAGGGAAGACTATCAAACCAAGTTATTCAAATTTCAGTCGGTGGTAAGTACATTTGTAATGAATCCTATGCCACTTGTATCTGTACTTTGCACTGCCTCATCTGCACTGAATTAATCATGCATGTAAATGTATCTGAATTCATAGAGATAAATACAGAGTTCTAACTCTGGGAGATAATTTTGCAGGTATATAACCTGGATTCTTGTGGCAGCTGTCTATCATCTCCCAAAATTAAAATCAATGGGAGTTGATATAAGGATGAGTCTGTCTTTGGGTTTTAATGTATTTGTCACTTCTGTCCTGTTTCTTCTTTTCTTCCACATTGTATTTATTGGCCTCTGGTACATCGGTCTCGTGTCACGTGTAGCTGGAAGGAGGCCAGCAATTTTAACAATCCTCCAAAACTGTGCTGTAAGTCCTAAAATCATTTTTCTAACTGTTAATGTTTCCAGTATTTTTAGTCACTTGCTATGTAGCAGAGAAGAAACTTGGAATGTTCATGCAACAAACTATAAAGTCTGGATGTCTTTTCATGCATCTTTTCTTTTCTTCATGTAGGTTCTTAGCGTAGCCTGCTGTATATTTTACAGTCATTGTGGAAACCGAGCTATCCTGAGAGAGAGACAACTGGATAAAAGAAATTCTTTGTCTTTGTTTAATTTCTGGAAGAAAGATGAGAGAAATACGTGGCTTTCTAAATTCCTTCGAATGAATGAGCTGAAAGATGAGGTCTGCTCCTACTGGTTTGCTCCGGTAGGGTCTGCAAGTGATTATCCACTTTTGTCCAAGTGGGTCATCTATGGTGAGGTACAGGTAGAACAAGTAAATGATTTTTCCCACCACTTCGTATTTTTGTGCTATTTATAATATTAGTGTTATAACTCTATTGTCATATATTTATTTATTATTATTTCTATTTCTCAGTTAGCATGCAATGGTTCATGTGCTGGTTCGTCGGATGGAATATCCCCATTATACTCATTATGGGCCACATTCATAGGCCTGTATATTGCTAATTATGTAGTGGAGAGGTCAACAGGGTAAGTGATATATTGCAACATGTTTTATGTATTATGCATAAATAATTGATTGTTGTCTCTTGTAGAGAATGATATCTTTTCCGACTTAACTTTCTGTGTTTAAAGTTTGGATTTCCATGGTCTGTTCTGTAAATGTTACCTTCATGGCTATAGTTGGATTCAAATTGCTGGTAGGACCTGGTGTTCTTGGTTGCTGTATAATTTATTCCATCTCTCTTGTTAACCGAACATGTAATTGTGAAGATTGAAGTGGAAAACCTTAGACATGATGAGCTTGTGACCTCCAAACAAATGACATATTATCATGGTTTAAACAAATGACATTATAGTTTAAAGTTTCTAATTGCTTATATTATCATGTCACTTCATTGTAAACCATATTAAAAAAATTAAAACGAAAGAATGGAGTAATTTGAAAATCGTTATGTTATTTTCATAACTACTTCATACATGGTGTGCTATTTTTCTTGGAGGGGTATAGAATGTCAAACTAATCTTTTTTTTTTTTGGTCAACCATGACAAACTAATCTGTGTTTCACTGTCTATGGATTATATAATTGACTCTACTTGGACAGCTGGTATTGGCCTTTTGTTGTTATAACTAAGGGGCCTGTATAGTTTGACAGTTACCTTGCATGTGTAATTATTGTGTAAAACTTTCAGCTGGAATATGGTAGCTAGGTGCTGATCCCATAATGCTTACAATTGGATTAGATATTTGATTTATGTCCTTACACTTCTTTACTTTTATAATAGTTGCCTTGTGCTTCTTGTTCCTCAAATAACCAGGTGGGCACTCACTCATCCTTTGTCTGTAGAAGAACATGAGAAGTCGAAGAAGAAGCAAATGAAGCCTGATTTTTTGGATATGGTTCCTTGGTATTCAGGGTATCTCTCTCGCTCTCTATCATCTCCCCTTTATTTCTGTGCTTTTCTTAAGGAGAGTTGAACAGAGATATCTTCATATAGTTGCATTCCCTTTGCTGATGGCTATATGTTGCAGAACATCAGCTGATTTGTTCAAGACTGTTTTTGACCTCCTGGTATCAGTAACTGTCTTTGTTGGCCGGTTTGACATGCGTATGATGCAGGTAAGATCGTTCATACCATTTAGAAATTTATTTATTTGTAAATTTATTTCATTATGTAGTATTATTGAAGATGTCTTCCCTTATTTGTAATTCACAAAGATAAAAATGATAAGGTGGATAGTATTCTATAAAATAGATGTTTTATACTTTAAGAATTATGAAGGAAGAAAATGTATTTTTTTAATCATCTTTCATATATTGTCTTTTCAAAAATTGATCACTTTGTAAGATGGTGTAGTAATTGAAAAGGGTGTAATACACATTATTTTCTTAACTTTTTGGCATCTCCTCCACCTCCTTTAATGCTAATGGCTCTTTCTTTTTTCCTTCTGCATTTTTATTTGTCCCTTTCCAATCATTAGGCAGCAATGAGCAAGATCAGTGACGGAGCTTCACAAGGGGATCTTTTATATGATGATTTTGTTGAGAAGGATGATCTATGGTTTGACTTCATGGCTGATACTGGCGATGGTGGAAACTCATCTTATTCTGTGGCTCGGCTCCTCGCTCAGCCTTCCATCAATGTCAGCAAAGACGATTCTGTACTTAACCTACCACGTGGAGACCTACTACTTATCGGAGGAGATCTTGCGTAAGTCCAATATTCTTATTAGGGCATTGGGGATCAATTATTATATAGATATTTGTTTTCTGGTAATTAAAAGGTAAAACAATTTCTTTTTAATCTGTGTTGCAGTTGTGATATTGGATAAATCTAGATCGATTAGCTTTTCAAAACGATTTTAGGTAAATTGAATTTTTGATTAAAAATTTTGAGTGAGTTTACACAGTTAAAAATTTTTCCAAATTTCTTTTGCCTTTGATGTTTCTTTTGGACCTTTGTTTACCAAGAGACCTCAACCTCATGATTTCTGCTGTTTATTCATTTAGGCATATGTAAACATATCTGACAATGATATTTTTATCTAGTTGAATACATATTAATATAGTCTGATATGTCATGCTTCTGGTCTAGGTATCCTAATCCTTCAGCCTTCACCTATGAAAGGCGTCTCTTTTGTCCTTTTGAGTATGCTCTCCAGCCCCCTTCATGGTCTAAACAAGAGCATATAGCTGTAGATAAACCTGAGCTACCTTGTGGCGTGTCTGAACTAAAGCAATATGATGGGCCCCAGTGTTTTGTCATTCCTGGAAACCATGGTAGGCCTTATATCTCAGTCTGAGCTTCTTTTTCTATCTTGTCCCACCACCAACACAACAAAAAGAGAGATCAACCTACAAACTAGATTGTTAATATGGGGCTGTAACAATTTCTTTTCTTTTTGGCATTACAGATTGGTTTGATGGACTAAATACATTTATGAGGTATATATGTCATAAGAGCTGGTTGGGTGGGTGGCTTATGCCTCAAAAGAAGAGTTATTTTGCTCTGAAACTCCCTAAAAAATGGTGGGTATTTGGTCTTGATCTGGCACTCCATGGCGATATTGATGTGTACCAATTCAAATTCTTTTCAGAACTAGTAAAGAACAAGGTATTTCTTGTTTTGTTTTGTTTTTTTTTAATAGTTTTCTAACTTTCCTTTAAACTTTTACCCATTGTTTACTTGCTACCTTTTTGAGTTGTTTCTTTGGTCCTCTGCTTTTCTTAAACTTGTTGGAGATTAATAATTTGGGCCACCATTTATACAGGCCTTTTAATTTTTTCTAGATGCTCCATTTTTCCAATAGTGAACTAGAGAGAATCCCCAATTTCACATTCAGCATTAGGTTACGTAATCATATATTTATTTATTTTTGGTCAATAAAAACATAACTCATACAAAAAAAAAAAAACATAACTCATGATCATATATTTCTGCCTGTTTGTATAGTAGAAATGTTGTATATACCAACTTATGAGTGTTCTTATTTTTTTTTTGGTCAATAAAAACATAACTCGTACCAAAAAAAAAAACATAACTCATGATCATATATCTCTGCCTGTTTGTATAGTAGAAATGTTGTATATACCAACTTATGAGTGTTCTTATGTCCTTAGTTGTCGGGCTACAAATTTGATTGCTAGTGCTGTGCTTGATGCATGTGAACCGTCATATGTGATGCAATATATGCTGACCAGGGATGCCTGTGGGGCTTTTACTCCTTTGCTCTTTTCTGATGGTAAATTCTCATTTCTTCATGTTTGTTGTAGGTAGGAGAAGATGATTCTGTAATCATTATGACACATGAGCCAAACTGGCTTCTTGACTGGTACTGGAATGATGTATCTGGAAAGAATGTTGCACATCTGATATGTGATCATTTGAAAGGAAGGTGTAAGCTACGAGTGGCTGGAGATTTGCATCATTATATGCGTCATTCATTTGTTAGGTCAGAGGACCCAGTTCAAGTGCAACATTTACTTGTAAACGGTTGTGGTGGGGCTTTTCTACATCCCACACATGTATTCAGTAATTTTAAGAAATTTTATGGAGCATCGTATGAGACCAAGGCTGCTTATCCTTCATTTGAAGATTCAAGTAGGGTAAGTTGTAATTATAGTGTTTGTCCAACTGCCACTACCAAGTTCAAGTTTTGTATGTATATCCTTTCAAATCTTGGGGCTAATGAGTTATTTTCACTTGTATGCAGATTGCTTTAGGAAATATTTTAAAGTTTCGGAAGAAGAACTGGCAATTTGATTTTATTGGTGGCATTATATACTTTCTATTGGTCTTTTCTATGTTCCCACAGGTGAGTCTTTAATTGCTTCTCTATTTTTTGTGATATTCAATGATAATTCCCCTGACTTTGCTTCTTCCCCATTGGATTTGAACAATTATGAATTTATGATATCTTTCTTGGTCTCTTTCTGGAATTGAAATAATATTTACCTCATCAATCTTTTAAATTTGAGTTCTTTTGCTTCTTAGAGCTTTCCAAATGCCAAATCATTTCATCTCTGTTTACACAGACGTGAATATTACTTCCTTACTGGCCAGTGACATTTTCTAATTTTCCTTTCCATTTTGTAGTGTAAGCTCAATCATATCTTGCGAGAGGACTCATTTCCTGGTCACTTGAGGTCTTTCTTTGGAACAGTGTGGAATGCTTTTGTGTACATGCTGGAGCACTCTTATGTATCGTTAGCAGGTGCTGTGGTGTTGCTGATTGTAGCAGTCACATTTGTCCCCTCCAAAGTGTCTCGTAAGAAACGGGTTATGATTGGAGTTCTTCATGTGTCTGCGCACCTGGCTGCAGCTCTAATTCTTATGTTGCTGTTGGAACTTGGTGTTGAGATGTGCGTCCAGCATCAACTACTAGGAACTTCAGGTAGCCATTTTTTATGTCATGGGTTTTTGTTCTGAACCATATTATTAGTTTGTGTGATTATGTTAACTCAGATAAGTGAAGTGACTTTAGTATTTGGTTGAGTCAGTCAATATATTCATATGACATAAAAATACATATGATGGTGTGTAAGCAGATTGAAATGTACCCTTTCCCGGTCGAGAACATATATATGTACAATGGTTATTATCTTCATAATCACCTGACATCTTATTGTAATTTCTTACTTTTTCAAATGATAGGTTTTGACTAAAATGCTAATGGTAGCAAACAGTATGTTGTCTGATGATGAAAGTTTTAATTTTCAGGCTATCACACATTATATGAGTGGTACCGGTCAGCAGAGAGTGAGCACTTTCCAGATCCAACTGGCCTTCGTGCTCGTATAGAACAATGGACCTTTGGTCTTTATCCAGCATGCATCAAGTATTTCATGTCTGCATTTGATGTTCCAGAGGTATGGAAATCTCTTTTGTATACTTACTTTTCCCTTTATTTGTTAGATTCTCATCATCAAGACATATTATCAGGTTATGGCAGTCACCCGGAACAATATATGCAAGAATGGGATGGAATCACTCTCTAGACTGGGCGCTTGTATATATTATGCTTCTGTCTTCCTTTATTTTTGGGTCTTCTCTACTCCAGTGGTTTCTTTGGTGTTTGGCAGCTACCTATATGTTTGCATTAATTGGTTGCACATACACTTTGATGAAGCATTCTCCTCCTTGCGAATTGCTAACTACAAATCATTCACTCGATTTCACATTAATATTGATGGGGATCTTGAAGTGTATACTCTTGCAGTCGATAAGGTAAGAAAGGCTGGTTTACTTTCCAATGACCTATTTGGGACTTTTGAGAGTTGCTTATAATTAAAACATGCAGGTTCCAAAAGAATGGAAGCTGGACCCTGATTGGGATGCGGAGCCAAAACAACCGCAACAGATGAGCCATCGGAGGAAGTTTCCTAGTAAATGGAGTGCAAAAGCTGCTCAGCAAGACCCACTACATAATGTTAAGATAGTTGATCACTTTGTAATTCGACAAACAGATAAAACTGACGTAGCAGGAAGTGATGGGTCAGTAATTCGCTGATCGAGGCTTGCTCTTTTTGTAACATTAATGTAGTTACCTTTAGGTAGCAATGAAAGAAAAGAAAGAAGAAAAATGAGTAGTTTTTTTTATTGGTAATGTTATACATCTTGATTTCCCATTAGTCCAGCTAACCAACTATCATGCTGAAGACAGAATTGTAAGTAGGGTTTACTGTAGTTGAGACCTAGCACAGTTGGTATATGACTTTCCGTCTGTCAGACTTATCTCTGGTCCATAAAAGATACGAAGTTCAAATTCTTTCCCAAAGGGCAAGTATGCAGTAGAGTCCTCAAAGATGTTGAATGTACAAAATTTCTCTTGTTCTACTAAATTTACAGAAAGCAGGTGAACTGGCTAAGAAGCAGGGGATTGATACAATTGATTCAAAACAATAGATGAACTTGAAAAGCTCAGACAGTGATTTTGCCAAAATCTAATTCTAACCTTCTAACCAAATAATAAGTTGATTATGAACCGATAGTGGTCAGGTTATATACATCCTCACACTGTCAAAGTAGTGCTAAAGAAGAAACTTGGTAGTCTGCGAGGAAGCTTTCGTATGATGTTCCTTTGAGTGTCTTCTGAACATCTTCCCAGTTCTCGATTTGGTTCGACAACGGTGTTGTATGTATCTTAACTTGACGGCTCTTGAGCTCTCGATAAGGCAACCCAAGGAACTTTTGAACTTCATTGAGTTTCTGCAAAACAAAGCTCATAATCAATGACATTTCCAAAAGGGTAGCATTATGTGTAAGTGATTATGATCGACTGTATAGTAATTACAGTGCGGTTATTGATCACGTCCTCGTAGTAAAGAACAATGTGACGAGTGGTCTTGAAATACTGTGTAGCTTTCGCAGCTGTCTCCTCGTCTTGCTTCAGCTCTGGGATTAGTAATGTGGCATTAAGCTTGGGTTTGTACTTTGCAAGTATTTGAGCTTCCAATGGAGAATGCACATGGGACTTGTGAGTGCCATTGAGTTGCTTAGCTTCTTTATCATAAGAATTTGCATGTACAGAAATCATTCTGCGGAGTAAGTTCCTTCGGAAGAGGAATATTGCAGACACGCCTCTTTTCTTGAAGTACTTCACTATCTCTTCATGGTTCTCCATCAAACCCTGCACCATATGGTATAATAAGTACCATTCAGCTTTAAGAACAATATGATAGCAAATCTATTGCTACAAATATCCGACTAGCATCGGTACCTATGTGTTAATCATTTAATAGTTAAGCTAACCTGATTAAGCATCCATTTGAATCCAACAGCTGCAGAACACTCATTTCTGGAAGCACTACTAAACCAATCGAGATTGTATACTTTATCCATGTTCTTCAAAATTGAAGAAACATTACGTCTCCTATCCGGGATGGAAAAGATTTCTCCGTTAGAACTTACATTAGTGTGATTATTCAACAATGTCTCAAACCATCCACTCCCTGATCTCTGCATTGACAATATTGCAAAGTAGCGTACCGGATTGCAGGCGCATTCATTCCTGTAAATGATGCATAAATCAGACCACTAATTTTGGCACTTGTAAGTATTGAGTCGATGCATATCAATCAACCAAATAAATGCATCAATGACTGGCAAGGTACCTCTCAAATGTTCGAGGTTTTGGGTAATGCACATAGGGGATTTCCCATTGCTCAAGATGAGGATCAGGGCATGATTCGTTGTCGTAGTCAATCACCTTGATGTTTAAGAACTTGATCATCGTTTTGTTAGGGTTTATTTGCTTCAAGCAGACTAAGCAAATATAAACACCACAAGCCATTGTAAAAAGTAATACCACCATCCTCAATATTAGTGGAGTTTTCTTAGGAGCCTTAATGACAAGTGTATCCTGTAATACAGTTCAAGAGTTAGAATGAAGAATTAATGATAGGTACAAGAAGCAGTAGAATGCATGGTAAGTGAAGAACACAAGTATGTGTGTGTTGCGTGAGTGAGAAAGTTGGTCCAAGAAATTGACACTATCACAGAGAGAGAAGCATACTGTGGTTTCCATCTAAGATCCTCCATTGAAGTAGAGAAATAGAAGGAAGGGAAAAACCTCTTAAATGGGATTTTAGTGTGTCTTATTCTGTTTGTCTATAATGAGAAAACTAAGGCTAAAGAAAAGGTCATTGCTTGAAAAGATCAGCTGGAATAGTCCGCAAGCATACTGTTAGACATGTATTTATCAATTAACCAAAGTCAATATCTATTACCAATTAACAATAAGCTATCTTTGAAAGACACGAAAACTTGTTTGGTTGATAAAAGTAATGAAAGTCACTGAGAACAAAAAAGAGAGGAGGGTTAGGGTTCACAAAGAACTCCATAGCAGACCTGGTTGAAGAAACACAGTTCTTCATCCATCTTGAGATGATGAGAAGAAAGATAAATTGGCATCCAGTCTTCTTGTCTCTCTCCTTGAGTTACAGAAAAGTGAGATGTGGTAGTGTACGTTATACACTGGTTTTAAGCTCTTCCTCGTGAAGAACGACATCATTTACGACCAGCACGCTCGTCTCTTTTAGCTTCAAATTTTAGTTTCAGCTCAATATTTTATTGGCATACATTTTATATTACATTTCTCAAAGTGCGTTTCTTTCTTTCACTCTCAATTAGGTCAACGGTGATCATAACTTATAAGTCCAAGCATCGATCTTCGTAAACACAGAGGACGGGTGATTGACGTTGTTGTGTGTTTGCATCCAAGCTGTGAAAAGAGCCATTGTTAATTTGGAAAGCATGTTACTGGTTCTTGAAGTTTTGAATCCAAGCTGTGATAGAATTTGAATGCAGGAGAATAATCAATGCAGAAAAAATATGATAATCAACGGCGTAATTAACTAATTGTTAAAGAGGGGCGAAAGGCCCAAGTACAGGGATTCCTGTTGACAATTGACACACCGCCGACAAGTTTCACTCTGCACAGCTTTGAAGATGAACTTACTTAGGTTTAACTCTGAAGTACTTCAGGCCAGCAGCCATAGCTTGTGGATCACCTACTACAGTGAACAAATGGCTCTATCATTACCTAACCTAATGAACCCACCAAGCCTTAAATGTGAGCACTTTGAAATCAAACCAACGGATAAATCATCCAAAGGGCTTAAGAGACTAGAAGGCCTTCGAGCCTGAAACAGGGAGAAAAGCCAAGATCCTGCTGGCAAGATGAGGCTCAGAAATAGAATGTTCTTGTTGTGCTGACTGCTGAGTGCAGTCTTTCGAGTCCTAAGGAAAATTTCCAGGAGAAGATGACGTTTTTTCCGGAGATGCATCCTACTTCAGTCTGGTGACGAACCATCTTTGTACGAACATGAGTCCACAGTAGAACCATGCTACCTGGTAAACAGAATAGAAAACAAACGTTATTGACATACAGCAACTGATGTTCAAAATTGGAGTTGACAAAATGAAATCCAGGCTTACCCATGAGTGAGCTTCTGAGCTGTTAATTTGATATCACTTGGTTTGTAAGATGATCAGGCGAATTATCTGCCCCAGAGATCGGAATGACTTGGTTGTTTCTCTTAAGCATTTGTTCTTGTCATCTCGACTCCAGTGCTGCAATCACAATGGTAGAGTAGATTTAGTAACCCTGTTAAAATGAACTCATGCAAAGTGAATACAAGATAGCATCAAAGGCGTTATTAACCTCTCCAAGCTTGTTGAGCTTCTCACGAACCCCTCTCATTAACTCTGGCACATCGCCTTCCCATGTGTAAAACTCCAACTCCCTTCCTTCAAGTAGCCTCTCAGATACCTAAGACCAACAAGTTCCCATTTCCAAGTAAAATCATCACTCAGACACTTGAATACATAACTTCCATCTCTTTCCACATATGGCCTCAAAGTAGTCAGAAAAAAATCAACAGAAAGTTGAAGGCTTGAAGCAAATTGGCAACAGTAAAGTACCTACTTCATATACATTACATGTTATTCACTCACATATCTCTAAGAAAAAACTATCTTGTTAACATAAAGTTGAAGGGTTTAAATAAATAAAATGGGAAGAGATTTAAAACTCAGAAAGTACCTGTCTTGCTATGACCTGCCCACCAGATATATGTGAAAAATATATATTATAAAAGTGGCAGAGGAACAATGGCGCACAAGTTTCTGCAACTTGTTTAAGATACTTGGCATAAGAAACTCCTGGATTGCTGGGCTCCGGAATCACATTGCCCTGTTCACCAAACCATTGCAAATCTTTCGAAAGCGCTTCTGATCTTTCCAATCCGGTATTCCTGAAATACGCGTCTGCACACAATCAATTAATTACCAAAGTTAGCTCCATGAAATTCAAACAAGCAGAAAACAGAGGAAGAAAGAAAGGAACCGACAAGCGACGTCGTTTGAATCATCAACAATGCGCTCCACGGTGTCAAACACGAGCTTACTGTCCACCAAGTACTTGAGCAACCCCTCCACACTAGGCTGCCAAGTCTCCTTCTCGCCGTCAGATTCCGACGCATCACTGTCGTCAGGGGCATTATCGTCACTTTCACTCTGAGTATCATCACCGTCAGATCGGGGGTCGAGTTTCTTGCCGTTTCTGTTACGGAGCCTCATGGCGACGAACCTCATCTCTTCGGTGATGCCTTTGCTCTCTCCCGGGTACTGCTTCCTGTACCTCGTCCTCCGCCTCACGACCGGCGGCGCCGTGCCGGTGGTGGCCGGAATCGGAGGAGGAGACCAAGAGGTGGAGACGGCGGTGGTGCTCGAATCGGAGCAGCAGAGAAACAGGGAGGGAAGCTTTCTGGTTGAAATTGGGGAGGGCTTGGGTGAAAGGGTGTAAAGAATTGATGGGGACACCGCTTTGTCCATTAACGACGTCGTTGCGAATTGCATTGTTTTGGGTTCAGAGAGTTCGGAGGGACGAAAGGTAATTTAGCAGACGGTGTTCAAGTCTCAGTTCAGAAACGCCACAAGCGCCCCTTGTCTTAACAAAAGAAAGAAATAGAAATGTCGTCGGTAAAAGTTGTACATTTTTTTTAAATTAAAAAAAAAAAAAAAAAAAAAGTCACCAGGAGCGAAAAATATTGAATAGTGAATACCGATGACATTTTGTATACCAATAGTGAATACCAATAATAAATAATACCAATAAAATTTCATTAACAAAAACTTTTGTTAAGAAAATTAAATATCCATTTTTAATGAGTTTTCCTCGCGACTAATTATTTTTAGGGTTTTTACATGGGAAAGATGTTTCAACCTTGGGAGTGCAAAATAGAATGACTCGATAAAGTCCCTAACAAAAATTGTTATTCCTTTTTCTATTGTACATGCTGCATACAGTTCGTAGATGCTTCTCCCTATTAGGGAGTTTCACGAGTGAGTTCTACATACAACATCTTCCGATTAACAGTGTTTCACTACTAATACAACAAGGTTAATGAGTTTAAAGAATAATGGGGCTGAAGATTACAAGCTCGAGGTTGGAGGATGTACAAAAGAATTTACCGCGCTTCTGTTGGATGATTACCGCTGCGTACATACAAGTCTGTTAATTCATTAGACTGGTTTAGTTTCCGATATACAGGACCAGCAGATGGAATCTACTCGTGTGCCAATGCGCACTTTCATCTCAATTTGATCAAAACCGCCACCAGCCAATCCGGGTCCCTGAAATGGGAATACATGAACAAAATTCCGGAGGCATAGTTACTTTACGCTGCTGTCTGTTTCTCGGAGCTGGTTTTCAGCTTCCGTAAGAACTCTAATATCTCTGTGTATGAGGGATCGCTGCGGCTGAGTGGTTTGCACGAATTTATATGATCTGTTGACTCTAATACCTGTTCCAAACATAAGTATTTATGAGCCACAAGTTTGAAGATAAAGGTACTAGTGTTTGAAACCTGAATAGGTCCATTCAAAACTTGAAATGGCAATATGGGACAGGGAACATATGTTGTTGGAAGTAACTTGGTCTATACTCTACACTACTGCCTATTCATATCGATATAAGGTACTTCAGTTCATTATAAATGAGTGATGAAATCACTTTTTTCAAAATAGTTTAAAATCATCCCACTTACAACGAGTTCACCAAATCCAGGATATGCTGATTCAATTGGTACAATCTCCATTCGGAAGGCCCATCCTCCATAACCTTCAACAATTGGAGTCACCTTTGTCTGCGAAAAAAGTCAGCACAAATTATTAAGCTCATAAAGACCCCATAGACACAAAGCATATACACACTACTTTGACTACCTCACAAAAACTGAGGACTTGAAGCAACCCCTTTTTGTGAAGGTGACGAATATAGTCATTAAGCTGTACTAATCTTGGAGACCCACTTGTTAGCTCCCCTATCTAAGAAACATGAAGAAGAAATTATATTAACCTCAAAAATTTGGTAGTGTAGGCATAAAAACATTATAAAGATCATCTACTAACAGTTGGCGCTGGGCGCAACACAAATCCCATCTTCCAAGGCATGTCTGCAAGTTTGCTTCCGAAATGTGGGCAGCTATAGAAAACCTGATATCACATTAAGACACCAGAGTTAATAGAAATGATAATAAGGTTCAAAGAAGAACTGCATTGTAAGTAAAATATTCAATTACTATGACATACAATTCCAACGGTGTTGTTCACAAGATTATTGATATTCTCTGATTTTGCTTTAGATAGTATCTGCTTGACAACCAGACCCCCCATGCTGCAAAATAGCGGACATGATATATTGCATCAAAGTAGAAAAGTATCAACTAAAACTTGAGAACTATCTATTAAATAAATCAATCCACAAAAACTTTTAACAATAAAAATATGCTGTGGGACAGAAATGAACTAGGGAGAGAGAGAATGCATGAGGCACAAAAAATAGGAGGTGATTCGAAGTACCTGTAATCTTGCTAATAACTACCACAAATTAAATGAACCTACCCATTAAATGTAATGGTGATTGGAAAAATAACTCAAACATAACATTAGAATTGAGAACCTCCAGAGTGGTGAACTGCCTATATGCTTATCTGAGAGCCCAGACCAAGCAGGGGGGGCATACGGAAGATACTTCTCAGAAATTTATTCTTGGCTCTGCCTTTTTCGTCATTGGTGTCTGCCAAGAAGTGAGTAGAAGTAAAATGTTCACCCACCTACTTGCCTTTTTGAAAAAAAAAATATTTTTATTGTTTTTGGTACCAGAAAATTTGGCAAAGACCCAAAACTGAGTGAGTGAAGATGCAACAGATTCGTGGAAAAGACTACCATGATCTAAACACATTCCACATCAATCACTTGCAATGCTGAACCACAAAAAAAAAAAAATGACATAATGCATAAGAAAATCAAAAATCACAACCTGAAAGCAACAATAGTTGATGACTTGGTGCCCACACAGGAAACACTGTACATACCTATGAGTCACAAAAACAACAGGTCGATCCCCAATACCTGCAGCAACAATCTTCTCTAACAGCATTGAGCTAACTTCCTGGATACTCCAACAACAAAAGCAACAATTACTAAAAGAAATAACATCTGGACCAAATTAGAAGCTCAAAGACTACTTGTAATTAAACACCTTCGACCAATTGAGCACTATTGTTAAGTGCAGCAAACCTAAACTCATAAGTGAAGCACTATTGTATATGATTGGCAAAAATTAACTCATACTACACATCCATAAGTGCAGCAAACCTAAACTCTTCAAGTCACTAGATTCCAAATCAATAGATTCCCCTTAACATCTTATGGAAATTCTTTATTGTAACCAAAAGCACTGACCTGAAGGGGCAGGCTAGCGCCAGACCATTGTGTTAAACTTGACTGCATAGCATTTAAACTAAGAGTTAGATGCCAATGTGAGGAGCAACCCATACAAGAAATAAAATTTAAAAAACAAACACCAATCTTCAAACGGATAAAGTGTGTATATCAAGGGGTAGGATGATATGGTTGGACAGAAATTCCAAGAAACAACATATTCTGTACAACTAATCACCAAAACAAACCTTGTATCTAAGGGTAAACATACGAGCTTGGGGGAAATCAGCTGAAAGCCATTCACCTGGCCAAAAGGTTCCCAGCTTCCCAGCTTCCTGATCAATCTTCTCTACTAAGCCAGACTTAGTGGATGACTTGTCCTCGGCTATACGCCAAGTCTTATAAGGCCCCCCACGGAGGCCATGCACGAAAATTATATCCAGATGAGGAGGCTCCCTTTTGCCTGTACCACTGTGAGATGCATCCCCAGAACTAGAAGAGTTAACATCATCTGAAAGTCTGGTCACAGATTTATCCTCACTGTCAATAGGATTGGCCCCATCTAAAGAAGATGAATCCTGGTGAGCTGCGTCTTGATCAACTTTTTCAGGACATTTCCAATGGGATAATTCAGGATTGATTAAAAATATATTGTCACCATATCGTGGAGAACTTTTGTTAATGTTTGCAGTACCAGCATCAGGAGTGTCACCGTTTGCAGAATCTCTATCAATTGGGCGATTACAAAATATATTTAATAGTGTTGCTCGAGCATAACTTTGTATCTTAAGATCACTGCAACCTGAGATCTTACCATTAGCACAATCCTCAAGCCATTTACACCAAGCTTCATCTTTTATAATGACTTTCTGGACTTTTGGAAGTAGCGAGAGGATAGTTAACAGCCTAGCTGCATGCCGGCGCATGTGTGCTGTAGGCGGAACTCTAACACTAGATGGATCATTACTATCTGAAGTAGATGATTCTTTAGGAATATTTGAGGTTCGATCCTGTGCCTCAAGCGTTTTAGAAGCATCATAGGCTTCTATTGCAGAAAGTTTCTCATAATCATCACGCAACAAAAACCGTCTCAGCAAACATAAGACCCCAAAATCAACTATTTTTTCCTGACATAAAGAATCCGCAGAACAAACTTCAGTCAGTGCTTTGATTCCCTTCAAGGTTGCCATTGCAGAATCAGCCACATCAACCTTAGGCACACTATCTTTCTTTAGAGTTTTTAATGGGGCGGAAAAAGGCTCCATGGAAAGAAGATCTGCCAGTGGAGATGTATCAACAGAATCAGGGGTTGTTCCTAGCTGTTTCACTGCTAGATTAACAACAGCTGCCACCAACTGATTAGCAGTTTGTGCAGCAG
Source organism: Rosa chinensis (assembly GCF_002994745.2). Taxonomy (NCBI): domain Eukaryota; kingdom Viridiplantae; phylum Streptophyta; class Magnoliopsida; order Rosales; family Rosaceae; genus Rosa; species Rosa chinensis. Next base: position 65,707,648 of record NC_037093.1, read on the forward strand.
AAAGAATGTTTGACTGATCAATTTGAGTCTGCAAAAAGTATTTGGCTTTATGAATACTGGCAAAGAAATTAAGGTCAACAATTATAATTTTAAACACAGATAAGCAGTATATGAGAGGTGGAGCCTACAAAAAGATTAGACATAGAATGTTTAAAGTCAGAACAGAATAAGGGGAAGGGTAAAAAGAATCCCGACCTTAACTTTATCAGATTTAGGCTGAGTATTTCCTTTAACTGATGATGCCTTGCTGGAACCCAGAATTTCAGTTAGTAGAATAGCTAACCATCCCTGAGAAATTGGTACAGAATAGGGTCCATAGTCATCAAGAATGCGAGAAAGGATTTTTATCGCTGAAACACGCATGGTATCAGAGGAAGATTGCCCAAAAACCCATGGAAGTAATACACCAGACCACTTTTGACCCTCTTGAAGAGATAAATGCAAGTCTCCAGTGCATAGCAATTCTAATGCCTTTGCCAATGCTTCCTGCACATGCTTATGTTTCGTTGTCCGCTTAGCAGTGTCTCTTATCAAATGAAGACCCTTTTCCATCACTCTCTTCCGTGCTTCAGGGCATTTCTCAACAGAAACCAAGAATGCTGACAAAGCCACCTTAGCCAAAGGAATGTCTTTATTTTTAGTTGCTTGTGAAGCAGTAGAAAGAAGACTGGAACTCCAATCAGAAACAGAACCATTGAGGGGTAACTTATCATCCTCTAAAAGCAAGCGAGCCACCAAACTACCGTGCCATTTTACTGATCTCTCAGGTGCCATTAAAGCAGTCATGACAGCATTTCCATCAGCATCCAATTCCTGTATGCGTGATCGATTCTCATCTGATGCCATTGCCCAGTTTGCCAATGCCCATGCAGCAAATGGAACAGCAACATGTTGACAAGTCAAATCATCCCAGAGCCCAGGAACAACAGCTGAAGACAAGTTGGTTTGTGCTAGAGAACTGTCATGCTTACTTTGCAGGAGAAGATTTTGGTTAGTAACCCTCACTGATTCTACACCACTACTATCAGAATTCCGCAACTCCATAAGTCCACTCGTTCTTGATAGTCCTAAAACTGATGTACCCCCAAGAACTTTTATACCAATACCCTTGATTCCACTATCACCATCTTCGTCACCTTCATGTTCATTTGAATCATCCAAACGCATGCCACCTTCTTCAATAACTTGAAGGGCAGCTGCTATATCCCGCGTTTCAGCATCACCTGGCAAAGAAGGCTTAAAAGACATCTTTTCTGAACTATCACAGTTGGACGTGACAATATCCATTATGGCAGCTACAAGCATGCTCCTGCCTCTCAAAGAATCAGAAACATCGAGCAAACTACGTCTCGAGTGCTGCTTCCAGAGGAATGCAATTATGGTTACCACAGCATTAAAAGCATTGGAAAATTCAAGTATGAAGTATTTTTTTTATTAAAAAAAAAAAATCTGATTCATGATATCAGTAACTACTAAAAGTAACCAAAGTCAGTCATCCACATAACGATACCCAACCTATAAACGAAGCACAATCAACATACCTACTATATTCTCCATCAGTCCATCCATTCAATTTACAATATTAGATCATATGGCTATACACTAACTTGGGCTTTTCCTCAAAGCACATATCTTTTGTCCAAATTATCTCTTTTCACGTTTTTGCCTCGGTTATTTTCAAACTTTGGTTAGAAAGGAAAATGCTAATGATCAAATTCATAGATAAACTCAACCACAAAAGTGCAAATGGATTATCAACACTTAGCTTCAGTTCACATTCCCTAATTTCAATACTTCAACTTTTACAGATTCAGTAAAATTGATTGACCAACGCATTGTTCAACAGCTCAAACCAAATTCATGAGATAATCGAAAGGCTCACCTTGTTTGATTGCTTAGGCTGGCACGAATAGATAAACCTCAAGAGATTAGGAACAGCGTTAGGCCTGCCGAGCACGGCTGCGGAGACATTAGGGTCGGCGATCAAGAAAGCAAGCGCTCTGGCCGACTCCGCCTGAGTGCGAGACCCATCCCTGGGGACCGCCACCGACTCGAGCAGCCAATCGACGACGGCGCCGCCTCCGGCGCCCACAATGGCGGCCCTGCGGCTGGCATTGGCCGCGGAAATATCGGCGAGAAGCGCCGCAACCCTAAGCTGGAAGCCGGAACGGACCTCGTGGTTGGCGGAGGACAACACGGACCGGAGCGAGTGCCAGAGGACGGAGGCGGTGACGCCGGTCTGTTTGGCGTGGTGGATAATCCTCCGGCACGACTCGGCGGATTGGCGGGCCAAGCCTTGGACTCCGTCGTAGAGAGGATTGAACGACTTGTCGTCGGAATCGGTAACGGCGACGACGGCGTAGGAGGCGATTGCGACTGAGGCGATCGCGGCGGTGAGGCCGAGGACGGTGTTGCGGGAGAGGGAGGCGGTGGGGACAGGGAAGATAGGGCTGGAGCGGCGGTGGAGAATTGGCGGTGGCGGAGGGACTTGGTTGGCATTTTTGAGATTGTTGGGGGGTTCGATGGGGTTTCTGGAGGCGGAGGAGGAAAGGGGGCGGGGGTGACGGTGGTGGTGAGGGAAGAGGTGATAGCAGTAGCGACGGGTTCTGTGGCAGAGACGGAGCATCATTATTGTGTTGAATTAGGAATTGGAAAAATGAAAATTGGAAAAATATTTTAAAGAAAATTTGATTGTTTGGGAGAAAAGAAAAGAGTGAAGTGGGAAGGAAGGCTTTCCATGGCGGGAGGAAATTCCGCGATTTATACGGAAGGTGAAGTGTACAAAAAAGAAGGAATTTTCTCAAGGGATATGCGAACCTTGACCAAACAATGGGCTATTGAGTATGGGCTAAAAACTGGGCTACTGAACACGATGCGGCCCAATTATCTGAACCTTGGGCTATTGTGGTGTACTGACTGTGGATTGGATAGTGAGCACAATACGGCACTATGAGTATATTTAGTTGCAGCCCAATACTTTGTTTGCGGATCCATGGTCTAAAGTTAGATATATATGAAGCTTGGGATAAAAACAAGGAGAAGCTTCGTAAAATTCTCTTCATCAATGCATTCATGGATTCTTGTATTGTTTTTGCTCTTGCTATTATGGAAACTAGAAAATGTGCCCGCGCTTTGCTGCGGGACTTATTATTATTACAATTATATTATTATGTATCATTTGGATAATCAAATTATATTCAGCTAATGTCAGTGGTGAAAATTGTTTGGCTGAGTAATTGCTTGTATAGACAATAATATTGTTGATCTCATAACATTAATTTGTAGAATCTTTGTGCAAACTAATTTAAAATTATTGATTACGGGGGAGAAATTGGAGTAAGCTGTCTTCACACACACTTTGAGGTCATGTACAACTTACCAACTACCGTTTGAGGTCAAGTACACATTACCCAAATTTCTTGACCCCAATCAAAAAGTTGAAATGAAACTTGGTGTGTCAGAACTCTTTGATGGAAGTTGGCCTGAACAGATTGAGCCAATGAAAAAGCACATTGAGACTTCTTTTGTGTAAGACTTTAGTGGCTTCGTGTTGCACATCTTTTTGCTGGATATAAGTTAGCCTCTGGTCTTGATATTAGCTTCCAGTCACTCCAAAGTGGTTGTTTTGGCTGTGATGATATAGAAGTATTATCAAAGATGTTATACAGTATGAAATGTTATAAGCAGGAAAAATGTTATAAAATAGTTCATGTATGATTCTTAGCTGAAATGTTAAGATGGTGAGGTAGTACAGCAAGAGATTAAAGCAGTTTGATTCGGTGTGTAAAAGTTTAGTGTGAAGTTAATCTACTTGAGACACGATCATATCTTAAGAGAAGTACAATTTATGTGCAATTTGATATGAATTTGTTTTCAGATTGTAAGAGTGGGAAAAGAGATATTCACCTTTATCCGAGAGTGAGCTAACACTGTGCTCAATCCTCTGTTGAGTCTTTTGCATATAGTTCTCTGCATATTTTGGAAGAACAACAAAAGCTTGAGAATATATATTAGGTGTTGATGATTATATGTCTAAAATAAATAATTTATGTTCAATTAAGACAAATTCACTGGGAAAAACACAGAAACCTGCTCAGCCATTGGTACCTCACCATTAACAACAGTAACCTTTGCCTGAGAACAGAGTTCATAATATTTGCCTCAGAACATAAGAGCCCTAGCTTGCATGCTCATTGTTGTTTCATCATGATTTTTTATTTCAAATTTCAAATAGTTAATTTACAAACAAACACAATACTTATTTCATTTATTCCTCAGTTATGAGCATAGAAAAGATAGACACAAATATATACAATACAGAAGAGAAATATACATAAGATAAATTTTGCTGGCTGGTTACTTCAATGCTTTTTAACTTTACCTGAAACAAATTTTTATGTCCTTTGAATTTGATAAGAAACTAAAAAAAAAGAAAAGAAAAGCAATGTTTTTTAGTGTTTTTCAGTAGATTTCTGATTTAAAGTTTGTACAGATTCATTCAATTCCACATCTTAGTCTCAAATACAGACTCAGATCAGCAGGTTTTCACCAGTACAAATATTTTCTAAGTGTTAAATCAGGATAGAAATTTAACGCAAACAGAATTAATAGTGTTGGCATGCAAGAAGGAGATAGGAGATGTCAGTATACCTTGAAATGTTTTCACCCTGAGACTTGTGAAGATGACTAAAACTGGAGGAGAAAGTTCTCTTATACTGTCTGTTTCAAACCCACGTGCAAGGTCTCCCCACAGACACTATCTGCTATGAATAGCACAACTCTGTCCGATTACTTTTTCTGCAAGTAGAGGAGCAAGTTATTGCATACCTAATCGAGATTGATAGTTCACAAAATCTTATAGATATAGATTACAACATCACGCTCATAGCGAAATTACAATCTAAGAATATGAAAGATAAGAGTGATATAAAGTTGGCAAATTGGGATCTATCTATAATATATAGAGCATGCTTGACGTGATAATATAGGAGGACAAAATTAAGTCAGTAAGTTCCAGGTGTAGATATTGCATACATTTTGGCATATTATTGTGGAAACTCCTCTCAGAGCTTTCCTTAGGAATGGCTTGTCCCTTGAATCTCCAGTCAATGACTTCGTAAACAAAAACCACAACCATGTAATGAATGTTTGAAAAACAATGACAAAGAAATATGAATAAAACAACCAAAAAGACTAACAGAACATCCTTTCCCTCTCAAAAGGGGTAAATTTATATCAACTTAATTCCCATCTACCTCAACATAAGTTCCAAATGTTTCAAGTGCAGCTTGCTTATCCTTCACCAACGCTTTTACCCTAGCTCTTTTGACAATCAACCTGTAACAAATTCAATCAGTTCATGATGAACACAATTACTTGAAGCAAAACCCACTATGCTTGAAGAAAATTATGAAAGCTTATAATCATATGAAATGTTACAGAAGATAGCTATTGGAATTGAGGAAAAAACAGAAGATAAACATACCAAGTAAAACGGAACGAAAATGAGGGTTTCTTCACTATCCATGTTTCAAGTGAATTGGATTCACCCACAAAATTTCAGTACACAAAATTACCTCAGTAGTAGGAAAAGAGCTAGATGTGTAATTACTAAAAGATAAACTTGTGCTGATTAAACTTAAAATTGCAACGATAAGCATAGACTTTGTACCTCATCAAGATCAGTTAATCTTCCCTCCAAAGTAAAAGTATCCTGTTTAGTCCCAACCTCTCAAGTTCAGCTTCAAGTTCTGTCTGTATTTTACTTATCGTATCTGAACTCATATAAACTCTACCATCATACTTCATTTTCTGTTCAGGAGATAATTCAAACATCTGTAACAATCATCCTGTGATCATCTGGTGTGCTGTTCCAAACAATACCCTACTAACATAAAAAAATAAAAAATAAAATAAAAAAATAAAGTAAAAAACAAACAAACAAAAAGAATTATAGGAAAAGCTGATAATGAATCTGAAAAGCATTTAGCTAACGTTTCCTCTTGAAAACCAGTACACATCTCAATCGGTTATGAATTAAGATTAACTATCAAATAGAAAACAAAGACAGCAAATTGATATCTAGATTAGATACACATTGATCTCTAAATCAGTAATAAAACATGGATACGTTAGCCCTCCAAATATTGAATAATCACCAAATTTATTTCATAGTCTAAAAATGCAAGACATTCATGAAAGAAAACTCTACTATTTATTTCAAATTTATTTCCTTAAGCTTCATACTAATTCAATACCCAGAAACAAAAAGTTAAGGATTCACTCATTGAGATGATTAAGTTTCATATGCAATGGAGGTTGCATGTGGCCTAGTTACAGCCTATACCATATCTCCATGATCATCTCTGCACAAAACTCCAAGAAATAGAACATTATAGAAATGGGTCGGAGAGACGGATAAAGAGGCCAACCTTGACACCCTTTGGTCCCATTGCATCTTTTACCTCCTTGGAGTCTCTTCCTGTCCATTTGGGAGTCTCGGGAGTCTTTCAATATCAATTTTCTGTTTTGTCATCCTGGGAATTTTTCAGAAATTGCATGCTCAATTATTTCCTCTTTGAATTACAAAAAAAAAACTTGCACAAATTAGGGAGACAGTAAGTTAAAATAACTCTATCTACCTGCAAAAATTTCCCAAAAAAAGGAAAAACTAAAGAACCAAATGTTCAGATAACTCTTGGAGGCTTATCTGACCCATTTTCTTCTTACCAATTCTTTTCTGTTTTCCAAAGATTTCAGTATTAAACATCGGAAGAAATTTTGAGAAATTGAAAAATATCGAACCTTTGAGTCGATTCTAGTTTATCGAATCCACGACATCTCTAATTTCTCCCCCAAATCTTCTTTATTCTCCCAAAGAAACGAACTGAGCTGAACCCAGACATAAAAAATCCAATCGATACGAAACGCTCTTCTCTCTACCGACCTGAATCTCGCAGACTCCAGTCCCGTATGCTAATCTCAAACAGAATCAAAATTCTGAATCTTTCGACTTCTCCCAGCTCAACAGACAAAAAAAAAAAACAGGAAGAAACTGCTTCGACTACTTCTTCTACTGAATCAGAGGGGATCGAACTTGATGATGATGAGATTATGAGAACAAACTCTGGTTCTTCTTCTTCGTTGTTGTCTCAGCAAGCCCAAACTTTTTTTACTTTTCGTTCTGTTCTCCTCTCTCTCTCTCTCTCTCTCGAAAGTCCCGAGTTCCCTTTCTTCTTCGATGCGCTAAACATCAGCAGTTCAGCACTACTGTCAAGTTGAGAGAGAAGAATTTACTGTGTCAAACAGGTAATTTAAGAAAACATAGAGGGCAAAAGCGTCACTTTAAATCGGGGGCCTTAGGAACAGTGCTTATGAACAGTAACTGACCTTTGGTATGTAGTAAATTGGTGTGACGAGTTAAAGCACATCTACGAGAATGTGATGGTTTTGCTTATTTTATTGCATATAAATTCTGGCTCTTTTTTATTTTGAGTATTTCATGTATATATTGATCGATGTGCCTCACACATAGTTTCTTGGTGAAAGTAAAAGTAGTAAATGTGAAATTTTTGTTCTTCCCAGTCATGTTTTTACTTACTACAAAGTCTGTCAGCTTTTATTGAATAAATCGTCCTAAATCTTTAGGGTTTAAGTTGAATGTTAATGACTAAAAGAGAAGTTGGAGAAGGTGTTAGACAACTGGTCAGTGTCATTATAGAAGGTATCCATTATTGGAAATTTCAACAAATTTGGACCGTTAAGAGAAGTATGCATCTGATCTAACCTCGAGTTATACAAAGCGAATAGTTTGAAATTTTTTGTAGAATAAGAAAGAAAGAAAGGGCATGCATAGGGGAATGGAATTAAACAATTACGTAGATGAAGGAAGCTAGGCATGAAATTATGTAGTGTAGGCTATGTTATTAGTAACTTGTGGACTTGTGGTACGTTGACCAAATAATCAAAAACTGGCAAATACGACCAATTCGTTGACGTATAACAATACCATTGTAAAGGCTGCACAGAATGATCATCATGAATATTTGTTTGTTCTCTACTTAATAAATTACTAAGCTAGACGGCATGACATGCATGAATGATATTAGGGTTTCGTATTGAACACTAATTTCATTCTTGGATTCATATATATATATATATATATATGATCAAAGTCCCGGCCGTCGATCGAGTCTTCGATCTGTCAGAATGCTGATGTTGGTTATATCTATCTAATCGAGTTATATATGCATGTTTGCTTGCAAATCATGCTTGCTGGCTAGCTCAATTAAAACGTTTAGCAATATGGTCTTTTCCAGGAACATGCATGGGAACCGTATGGGCTAGTCGATCTATATAGATACCCTTAGCTACTACTCTCAAATGGAAAATCATCAGCGCAGATCGATCAGATCCAGTTCAAGCTATATATCTTACGAATTCAGTTGGCTCTCTTTCTGTTTGAGCCCAAAAGTAAGTTTGGCAAAATCCTTTAGTGGGTCTGAGCCAGTGGGCCGATACTTGCGGCCCAAAATGGGATTACATGGACTTGGGTCGTGATGCTGCTTATCCCGTATCTCATAAGGAGATATCATCATTAATTGCATGAAGATTTGAGCGCTCAGAAGGGCGCGAAGATATATTTGCACTTAATACGTGCGTATCCTACTGCTCGCATCCAGCGATCACGTCTAGGATTCTAAAAGGCAAAATGTTTCTCTGGCCGATACTCGCCTACATTCTAGCGACGACAGAGGCGGATAACATTAATTATCGCTTACGATAGATATCAAAACTATTAAGAGTTTTGATTTGATTCAAGGCCAATAACTGTGGCCTAAAATATAGTATTTCATTCCTATTTGGACAATGAATCTGCAATAGCCTATATATAGAGGCTAAAGACAATACAGAAGGACCTCTCTCAAATCAATCAATCCCAGCGATTACAAAGCCTCCCCGGAGCAAACCCTCAACCTCGTTGAAACCCGGTGACCGCCCGCCAGTCCTAGTCTCCTCGCGAGCCGACTGTCAGCCTCACCAGTTCAACCCGGCGACCGTACTTCCAGTCCCAGTCTCCCCAGGAGCCGACTGCGAGCACAACCGCCACTGTTACTTCCAGCGAAGCAAGGGTAACGCCCTCGCACCCAGCGAAGCTAAAGTCACGCTTTAGCAAACCCGTGCTTCTCTCAAACTTCCCAGTGATTGCTCTGCTCAGCCTCTCAACGTTGAGTATCGATTTGGTGAACGCAAAGAGACCACAACCAAAGCCCTTACCCGCGTAAGGCAAGAAGTCCTTCTCCGGAAGGCAAGAAAAGAACCCTGTGACGAGGTTGGTGCTCTCCTCGTCCACAGCGCTTAAAGAAGAAGTCAGGTCACGGGACTATCCCAACGACTGCACCCCGCGGTGCTGGCACGCCTGCGCAACCACTCGCCCAAAAGAGACTGTTTGCACACCAGCTGGTTTTGGAGCCAAACATTTTGGCACGCCCAGTGGGACCAACATACTAGGGTTTCTTTCTGAACGCAACCATTGGGAAGTCTAGCAATAACCCTTACCAAAAAGGCTACGCTAGCTGCCCAAAGCATAAGACCTCCAGCTACAGATCGCATTCTCGTGCGGACTGTCGTGGTCTATCTGAGGAACAAGTAACGCAACGATTCTCTCTGCAGGCTCAATCATCCAGTATGTCAATTTCGCAAGGTGAGAATCACTTGGCCGCAACTGAAGGTCAGAGCGTCAACACTAATCAGGCTAGCGAGCCTGTTAGTCCCTCCACTGTCAACGCTGTAGTGGAAGCGGAAGAGGCTTTTGTTTCGAAGCCTATCCCGGAGGGAGCAACCGTCGATGAGACTATCGCGATCCTTATGGAGAATGTCGATAACCATCGCAAGAAGATGGACGCGGATCTAGCCAGAGAAACCGCGAAATCAGAGAAGCTCCTCCGCGAGTTTGAACAGCGCATGACTCTTTATGCGGAGAATACCAGGCAGCAGGTCACACAGACAGAGAGCGCCTTGAAAGCGCAAGCTATAACTATCGCTGCCGCACAAGATGAGCGTCATAAGACAATTCTGAATGCTATAGCGGATCATTCCAAGCAAACCACATCGAACATTGTTGATCTCCGCAAGGAAGGGGCCAACTTGGCAACTGAAGTGGCTATGCAGAGAGCTGAATTGAACCACGCGAAGGAGGTGATGCACACGGCTTTAGGAGACCCTAATACCATCCTTGGTTCTCTTGGCCAGTCGTCCGGTTCAGGCAAGTACGTGCCACCAAATCAGCGCGACAAGGCCAACCAGAACGTCGGTTCTTCGTCGACGATGGCTGCTGCTACTCCATCGAAGAACAAGGAGCAGGCCTTGGTTATTCCTGGCGGTAAGGAAAAGGTTGCTTCATCAGGTGGACAGGCTGCCAGGAAGCATCAAGCCTCGAAAAGTACAGGAGCTGCGTCAGAACCTGCGACTTTAGTCCAGTATGACAGTGACGGAGCGGAAATAACATATCAAGAACTGCCAGGAAGCTATTATGCGCTCGACCAAACTGGCACTCCGGTCAAGATAACCGCTCTGTCAAAGGAAGAAATTCTTCCTGCAGTGACTCTCCCGCCAAAAACGGCTACCCGCACTGTACATGGCGGGGAAGGATCAACAATAGTAAACCAGATAGCCCCTGAGCAAACTGCTCACCGAGCTTTGGTGATACCCCCTCCACCTCCGGGTCCGGATTACGTGAGACGGGACGAGGTGGAGGAGATGATCAGAATGGCAAACCCTAGGGCCCAGCCAGATGGAGTGTAAGAAGGACCTTTCCCGCCAAACATCATGCTCGCACCTTTCCCTCGAGGTTATAAGAACATTATTTTTACTACTTTTTCAGGGGAGGACACGGAAGATGCGGCCACTCATCTGGCCAGATTTAGGGTGCAATGCGGCCAATATCAGAACGATGACGTCCTCAAGTGCAGGATCTTTGGTACCTCCCTATCCGGCGCTGCCTTCAGATGGTTCTCTAAACTTAGGCCAGGGACAGTAACGGATTGGCCGGCGATGGAACTACTTTTCCGGGCAACTTTTGGGAATATTGAGCCTGAGGTAGATCTGGCCTCTCTTACTCAGATGGCCCAACAGCCCGCAGAATCAGCAGTCTCTTATCTTCAGCGCTTTCAAATCCAGAAAGCCAAACTGAACGTCATTCTGCCCGAGAAGGAGTTGGTCAAGTTGGCGGTTAAAGGCTTGGAACCCCGGCAAAGAAAGAAGCAGCATGGCAGCATGATACAGTCGATGGGGGAACTCATCACAGAAGTAGGCAGTTTTGAGCATCTCCTTCGAGAAACAGATGCAAGGAAGAACGCTTCTAAAGGAACGTATGTGCCCGGTAAACACCGTACGGTAGCGGCCCTGAGCTACCAGCCGACCACTTACGACCCTTATTATCACCGCGGTACGCCAGAGATGAGCCAGGACGATGAAGATGAAGAGGATAATGATATAGCTGCCTATGAACTGACTGGGAAGAAAAGCTCATCTTTGAAACAGTTGAAGATGTCCAAGGAGCCTGTTAAGCTCAAGTCAATGGCTTTCACTAAGCCGGAGTTCACGGCATATACCTACGATGCCAACAAAGCGCACGAGATTCTCGACGAAATGATTGCTGCGAAGATGGTAAAAACTGATTTTGGGCCGTTTCCGCGGCCAGAGCAGTTGAAAGGAAAGAAATACTGCAAGTTCCATAACCTGTGGAACCACAACACTGCGGACTGCGTAAAACTTAAGGACCAAATTCAGGTATGGCTTAATAACGGTAACTTGCAGGTCGAAGCTCCAGTCACCGCGACGGCACTAGTGGATGTGGACCCCTTCCCTGATACTGGGGTTAATATGGTCAACATAGACTGGAGCAGGAAGCAGCAACGGAAACCGACATTGGATTTGGCCCCAAGCGAACAGGGTTATAAATCCGCCGCAGGTGAGGCATCTGTTAAGGATAAAATTGCGACAACCAACCAGGCCTCACCTGTGGTTCTTTGTTCGCGATGTAAAGAGGAATGTGGTATCCAAACGCCACATGAAGAAGTTGAGCAGACATTTCGCTTTGGTTCTCTACCACCAGTCAAGTGGACTTCCCCATCGCGGAACTATCAGCCTACCAGCCCGAGGGAACGGGGGAAAGTGACACCACCTCCTCCCAGAGATTCCAATTTATTCCTGAAACTAAAAGCAACCGCGAAAGAACCAGAGCGGGAAAAGGTCAGAAGTGAATGCAAGGATGTTTCGACCAAGCCCTATATACCACCTGCAGCAGCTAATCCCATCAAAGAAGGTAGATGGTACACCAGGGAAAAGGGGAAGGCAGTGGAGATTAGCCCGTCCAGAAAGAGGAAGCTGCAGCGCCGTTTCGGTGAAGCCAAGCGCACTCTAGAGGCCTTAGATCAAGGCCTAATCAAACATTCCCAATTGGTCAAGTCGCCTGAACGATACCAGAAAGAGCTTGAGGCACTGGCCGCTAAACCACTGAGACCTCTCCGTGGTCTTGACAAGCAAACAGATTCGCTAATGGGAGCTTCAAAGCCCAGTGTGTTTTGCAGGATTACTAAAGAGATCTCACCGCCGCCTACCCAAAGGAACAGCACGCCAACTCGGCGACCGCACGTTCGGCGCAGACTCTCCCATGAAGCACCGGCGGTCAAAGCTTCAGTCTTCGACAGACTGGGGGGCAAGGACAGAGTGGTTAGCACTTTGCAATGGCGACCTAAGAAAGTCCAAAGTGTGATCCTTTCCGCCCCAGAAGAATGTAGGGAACCGGAAAACCCTAAGCCGTTGGTACTTGAGCAAGAAATCGAGTCACAAGGGCCTGAACACTGTCAGGTAGAAGGCCTTACAGAAGAGTCGCTGGTAGATCGCTTGGCTCGGCAGTTCCAGACTGATATCCCATTGGAAGAACCCAAGATTGATCTGGATGTCAACATGGAGGGGACTGAACCAGATAATGTTTCTTGCAACATGGTTTATGTGCTCCCCGAGAGATATGCCTTGCCGGTCGCTGCCCAGTGTTGCGTGGAGGAGACAGAAGAAGAGGGTGCGCAACCATTGCAGGTCACGTCCGCAGCCGCAACTCCGGTAGAAGACGGAGCCTTACCAGAACCAGCGGGGGTTCCAGACAAAAGGTTGCTCATGCATTTCTCTAAGCCAACACCAGCCATGGTCCAACACATGCGGCCGCTATACATTACGGCAGATATCGGTGGTGTCAAAGTCAGCAAAATCATGATTGACACTGGAGCGGCCGTTAATGTTGTCACTACTCGGACCATGCACTTGCTTGGAATCAAGCGGGAGAAAATCCAATCCACATCTCTTGCGCTCAAAAACTTTGCAGGAACTGTCACCAAAACCCTAGGGCTATTGTTCTTGCGTATTAAAGTCGGACCAGCAGAGGGAGTCTATGCTTTCTTCGTGACGGATTGTTATGCGGCCTACAGCGCCATTTTGGGCAGGGATTGGATCCATCGGAGTTACTGTGTTCCGTCGACACTTCACCAAGAGCTGGTTATGTGGAATAGAGAAACAGACAAGGCAGAGGTGGTCCCAGCCGATCCCCGTCCGTTTCCAGTCTCCGCAAATTATGTAGATGCCAGATACTATTTGGAACCTATCACTCCATTGCAGGTTAGTGGCATCGACAATAAGGGCCGCCCCACAGGGGTGACGGCCTCTGAACTGGCACAGTGGGGTCTCACGCTCGCAAAAGAAGGCTTGGAGCGGCCCGGCCATGCTGTACCCAAACCGTTAACTGATTAATGGATTACGACCTCACTGAGGAGGGACTGGAAGCCTTCCACTCAATACACGAGCGGTTGTCATCATACATGGTGGAAAAAGAGGCTTACGATCGCATCGCGACCTTAGAGGTCGTCAATGAAGAACTTGCTAATCCGGAGGATGACGAGGACGTCCACATTCAGCTCGCTCCGGCAGCGCTGGACGATACACCTCCAAAGGTTAAAGACCCTACAGAGAAAGTCAACCTGGGTACGGTAAGCGAGCCTATGGAAGTTTCCATCAGTGCTTACCTAGAGCCTAACGAGAAACAGAGGCTCATCGAATTATTGCTAGAGTTCAAAGATTGCTTTGCGGAGAAGTATGAGGACATGCCCGGCCTGTCACCAGACTTGGTTTGTCATCGATTACTAACTCTTGCTGAAAAGAGGCCCGTCAAGCAGGAGCCTCGACGAATGAACTCCGAGACCCAGATCTTGGTAAAGGAAGAGGTAGAGAAAATGCACAAGTCAGGCATCATACGGGTGGCCAAGTATAACCAGTGGCTATCTAATATAGTGCCTGTCCGGAAGAAAAATGGCAAGATAAGAGTCTGCGTTGACTATAGAGACTTGAATCTCGCCACACCTAAAGACGTTTACCCCATGCCGGTCGCGGATATGTTGGTGGACGCGGTGGCGGGCCATGAGCTGTTGTCCTTCATGGACGGCACTGCGGGATATCACCAGATTCCGGTCGCTGAAGAAGACAGACACAAGACTGCTTTCCGCTGCCCTGGCTTCGTGGGAGTGTTTGAATATGTAGTCATGCCTTTTGGCCTGAAGAACGCCGGTGCGACGTATCAAAGAGCCATGAACCTGATCTTCCACGACATACTTGGAAAGGTGTTAGAGGTATACATTGATGACGTAGTCGTCAAGTCTCAGAAGCGAGGGGATCACATCGCGGATCTCAGGAAAGTGTTTGAGCGCATGCGCCAACATAAACTCAAAATGAACCCGGCCAAGTGTGTGTTTGGAGTGTTAGCCGGAGACTTTCTGGGGTTTATAGTCCACCAGCGAGGAATTGAGGTCCCCAAGGACAAGGCAAGCGCAGTTATTCATGCATCTCCCCCACGGACGAAGAAGGAATTACAGCGTCTTTTGGGTAAGATTAACTTTCTACGGCGTTTCATCTCTAATTCTGCAGGGAAAATCCAGCCCTTCTCACCGTTGCTGGGACTACAAGGACAGAATGAATTTGTGTGGGAATCCAAGCATCAGGAGGCTTTCGACAGTATCAAGGCCTATCTAGCAAATCCACCAGTCTTGGTTCCACCTAGACCCGGAGTCCCGTTAAAACTGTATATCTCAGTAGCCGCCGCCTCCATTGGTAGCCTGCTCGCTCAGGACGATGAGGACGGCATCGAGCACGCTGTGTTTTATCTCAGCCGTGTACTGACAGACTGTGAGACAAGGTATACCCCCATAGAAAAGCTGTGCTTAGCCCTATACTTTTCGGCATGCAAGTTGCGACATTACATGTTATCCTTTACTACTTGCATCATCGCTCAGACCGATTTGGTCAAATATATGTTGTCCCGGCCTATCTTGAGAGGCCGCATTGGCAAATGGGTATTGGCACTTTCAGAGTTTTTGCTCCAGTATGTACCCCAGAAGGCGGTCAAAGGGCAGGCTATCGCAGATTTTCTAGCACATCATCCCCAGCTAGAAACACCCGTACCGAAAGAGCTAGAAATTGCCTGCAACGCCACTACTCGACCAGATAAAGCATACATTCCTGAATACGAGGTCTGGTATCAGGCTACTATTTTTCTACAACCCTGGGTGTTATTCTTTGATGGCTCACGAACAGATGCTCTGGCCGGCGCAGGGATTGTTTTGGAGAATCCTGCCGGTGACCGTTTCTCTTATTCTTTCCAGTTCACGTTCCAATGTACTAATAATCAGGCTGAATATGAAGCTCTCATCATTGGACTCGAAGTCCTGTTGGAAATGGGCGTCCGGGACGTTCAGATTCGCGGAGATTCTCAGCTCGTGATCAATCAGCTTCTGGAAAAATATCGCTGTACGAGTTGGCTGCTCATCCCCTACTTGAGCCGCGCCATTGAGCTTCTGGACCAATTTACAGATGTTGGTATGGAACATATACCACGTGAACGTAACTTTGCTGCCAATGAGCTCGCTCAGCTGGCTACCGGCATTAGCTTGAAATACGGCGTGCGCGAGCGCATTCTGAAGGTTGAGCGCCGTACACTACCTTCGTGGCTTGCTCACCCTGATCCTCCAGATGAGCCCGTGGTTGCGGTACTCGAGCCCATTGATGTTGATTGGCGGATCCCACTGATTGAATACCTCAAACGACCAGACTCCAGCGCTGATAGGAAAATTCGTTTCCTCGCATTGAATTACTTCCTTAGAGGCGGTGAACTACGCAGACGTGGCGAAGATGGTATAGATTTTCGATGCGTCTACGGTCGCGAAGCCAAAAGATTGATGCGCGAGGTGCACACGGGGATATGTGGATCTCATCAAGCCGGACCTAAGATGCGTTGGCTCCTCCGACGTCATGGTTATTATTGGCCCAGCATTTTGAAGGATTGTATTGCATTCGCCAAAGGCTGTGCGGATTGTCAAGCACACGGTCCTGTCCAGCATGTTCCTAACATCCCTATGCAACCTATCATTAAACCTTGGCCTGCGCGAGGCTGGGCGCTGGACTTGATTGGGATGATCCATCCTCATTCTTCCCTACAGCACAAGTTTATCATTGTCGCCACTGATTACTTCACGAAATGGGTTGAAGCAGAACCTCTAAAGGAGGCCTCCGGCACTACCATTCGCCAGTTTATTTTCCGTAATATTCTCTGCAGGTTTGGCATACCTGAAGTGCTGGTGTCGGACAGGGGGGCAGCGTTCATGGGAGGCCCCGTTGAAGAGCTGGTGCATGACTTTGGCATTCAGTTCACCCATAGTACTCCATATTATGCTCAATCTAATGGCCAGGCGGAGGCAAGCAACAAGATAATCATCACCTTACTAAAGAAGATGTTGGTGGAGAATCCTAGACAGTGGCACGATACTTTGTACGAGACACTTTGGGCCTATCGCACTTCTAAACGTAACCCCACCGCCACGACGCCGTTCGCGCTTATGTTTGGACATGACGCTGTCTTACCATTAGAAATTAATGTGCATTCCTTACGAGTCCAAGAACAGCATCATTTGATTGGTGAGGACTATGTTCAAGCAATGTGGCAGGAGCACGAAGACTTAAGCGAGCAGCGCCTGGCCGCTTTGGACAATTTGGTGATGGACAAGCAGCGTATCGCCCGCGCCTATGACAAGAGGACGCGGGGTCGCAGTTTCAAAGACGGTGACCTCGTTTGGAAGGCCATTTTACCCCTGGGTGAAAAGGTCACCGGTCGCGGTAAATGGACGCCGCGATGGGAGGGACCCTTTGTTATTCACCGAATATTGGAGCGCGGTGCTTTTCACCTCAAAGACATCGACGGCGCTATCCATCGCAACCCTATTAACGGTCGGTTTTTGAAAAAATATTATCCCAGTGTCTGGGAGTTTGACGATCCTCCCGATTCTGTTTTTACTCCGACTGGGGGGCAACCTTAATCTTCATCGGCTCGCAGCGTTATGGTTATTCGGCCTTTTCTCTGTGGCCTTTCTGTTTTGTTTCTGCTCCCCGCTGAACATTGGGGGGCAACATCTCAATATCTATTAGGGCCTACACAAGAGGCTTCATTTTAAGAACCTATACAAGAGGTTTTGTTTATGATTATAGTCCATGTTATCAGTTACTAGGTTGTTATTCATGATCTTGACAAAACGTGTTAAGAATAAATACAAAGGCCTATACAAGAGGCTTTCATTTTGGATTATTTTTGCTTTTGCGTTTGTACAGATTTTTGAGTAAATCGAGCATTTTTATTCATAAAGTGGCTTTGCGGCCAGGAGCATACAACAGAGCAATACAGGTTCACATGCGAGCTACAGACGTGAAAGTTTAAAGTGTTCGCCGTGGCCGTGTGGAGAAGGATCGAGACGCTACCACCTCAGAGCATTCTTCCCCCTATGATCAGATCCTCCTCCCATCTAAGTCGCCGCTGCTGTCATCGATGCTGGAGGAAGAAGGAAAAAGAGGGCCTTCACTCCCCTGCTGGGGCCTCTCCTCCAGGCAGAGTTGGGCTCCAGAGCAGGCGTGACTCACAACCACATCTACCTCCTGGGGTAAATCAAAAAGTGCGTACCCAGGCCCCAGAGATAGACCGCGGAGGCAGAAAGGAAAGCCTCAAAGTGGCCTTCCTCCCCTCCTCCGTTTGCTCCGCGCAGGCAAACTGAAAAGTTGGACTCCTCAGAATTTGGTTCTGCCGCGTTAGGAGCGCGGCGTGTTCTTCGGTTTAACTGAGACTGGCAAGTTCATCCAGATTTTCAGTAACCAAAGACACGCCGCTGGACCTGAGATTAGGCCATGAAGCCTAACCAGGTCTTAAGATTAAGCCATGAAGCCTAAGAATCTGTGGCTAAGGGTGAGATTACGGTGGGAAGATTTTAGAAAATGGAGGAAAAGCAACAGGGCTGGCGAGTTCATCTTTGGAAGAAACATGGTGGTTGGGTTATCGCTCTTCTCTGGCAGCTGGTATTTATAGGGTTGATCTCACACCGTGCGGTAGGCAGTTGAGACGCTTTCAACGCCATCAATAAGAGAATCAATGCGGTTAAATGCGATTATCTCGGAAATGGAAGATATTGAAAACGCGTGGGAAGCAGGACGGTCTCCAAGAAAGCAACCGCCCAAATTAGGATTATCTTTTCAACAGTCTTGCTTTTCATTAATTGGCAAACCTTAAGTGATATTTGGGCCGAACAAAGCGGGCTGAATATTGTATATATTAAACATATCCTTATACAAAGTAAAATGGGCCTAAAACAGGAGGCCTAAAGTTTTCGACCCGCATGGGTCAAGCGAAGCAAGTGCTCATCCAGACGAAAGCTAGCGTCGGCAGCAGCGTGCTCTGCTTGTCGAACTGCTTCGCGCGCTTGAGCCAAGTTCTGAGACATTGCTTCTAGCGCCGTTAGGGGCTGTTCTATCTGAGGCTCCTCCTGCGCCAGTTGGGCCGTGACCGTCACTAGTTGGGCCTGGGCTTCGATTAGTTGGGTTTGGAGATCCTGAATGTGGGTCCGAAGGTGGTTCTGTGAGATTCTCAGATCCCTAACGCGAATCGCTTGATCGCTTAGAGAGTCGCGAGATACTTCTGCTTGTTGTGCAAGGCCGTGATAGTGAACCTGAACCTGCCTGGCCTGCGCGGCCGCGGTTGTCCTATCTTTGATCCTTGCAGGAAGATTTTGCAAGAGCTCATATACTTCAACGAATTCATCTTCAGCGATGGCGCGTTCGCGGCGAAGTACCATCAGATATTCTTGAGCTCTGGCAGCTGCGCCCGGCAGTAAAATGTCAGGACCCAGGAGTCGCTGCAGATTGTCCCTCGCTTCATCCGCGACCCTCGGGGGAGCCACTTCGAGTACGCGAACAAGTCTTTCCAGCCTATTAGGAGGCTCAGGAGGAGGAACTGCAGCGATGATGTCTGCGTCAGCGGTAGCAGCAGCAGGGCCTACTTGAGGTTCGATGGTCGGGGCCGCAACTTGTTCTGGTACTGCATCCATATCAGCAACTATCTCTGGAATCTGGGGGGCAGGTTCTTGATTCGCCATGCCGTCATCAGCAGGCTCAGCAGGGTCAGGGACAGCGACCTCCTCAACAGGGACGTCACTCTGCAAAAAGGAAAGACGGTCAGGTGTACAAGAAGGATAAGAACTAAGGCACCAATTTTCAATTAAGAATACCTCTGCCACAGGACCCTCGCATGAGACGTTTACTGGCATGGATTCCTGAGCTTCCTCATCAGGATTGCGATCAGGTGATGCGAGTGCTGGTGGTTGTGTAGCGAGCAGTTCCTCAGTCAATGCGTCCGGAAGGGGCGCATTCTCTTCCGTTTCATCGGAACTATCTTCTATGATCTGTACAGGGATAGAGGCTGAGCCGCCATCAGTGCTGACGGGAGGTGGAAAATTTTCAGGTCCCACGGATGTTGGCGCTCGCGAAGCGTTTGTCCCTTGAGCGGCGGCTGAAGAGCCTTCCCCGGCTTGGTTGGATGGTCTGCGACGAACCTGTAAAGGAGAAGGGTGTGAAACTTGGGCAGAGACAGGGATAATTTCTAACATAGGCTCTTTGTTTCTTACCAGCCGGTCGGCCATCGGTTCATCTTCTTCCCAGGTGCCAGTATGAGCATCTGAGCGACTACGCTTGCGGGCTATAGCAGCCACGACCTGGGAGAAGCGAGAGATTAGCATTCAAATCACAAAGTTGGTCCTGAAGACAAAGGGTGCTTACGGTTTGTAGATCGTCGTCATCAGAAGAGGAAGAAGAGCCTTCAGCTGTAGCTTCAGCAAGTACTGCTTTTTGTTTTCCAGTCTGTCCAGCGGCCGGTGAAGCATGGTTTGTGCGGCGGCCAGGGCGCGGCGCACTCCCCTAATACAAACAAGAATGAGTAAATGAAACAAAGAAGGAGTCTGCAGAAATTAGAGTTGCAGTACTTACTTCTGGAGGTGGTTCACGAATGACGATGCCAGCCTGGGCCGGGCGAGGAGCTCGCGTAGGCCTGACCACTTGGAGGGGTCGAGGCCTGTTGGCGTCTTCAGAAAAGCGAGCGAGCACTTCAATATCAGTGGGGTATGGGTTCCTGAGCTCGCCAAAGAGAGTAGCGAAGAGTTCGTCATCTGGTTGAGTCCAGCAGTTGACAGAGACTTCTTTCCACCAAATCTCATACCCTTCTTCAGTTCCGTCGACAGCCTCTAGGCTTTGGGCCCAATCGGGAAGGTCGACCAGCACGAGCATACTTTGTGCCGGTGGGGGCCCGGAAGGTGGACCGAATCTTCTCCAGGAGGTGTTGTAGTTCCAGGCATCATACGGAGGGATTGGTACCAATTGGACAAGGCCAAATTGGCGGGCGAAATGGTTAGGAGCGTAGAGCTCATAGCTGAGTTCCTCGGTAGCGAGCCGAATGTCTGAACAAGAGATGGCGCGGCGGAACGCCAGGCGAGCGTGGTCGGGATAACGAGGATCGCCAGGGAGGAATCCATATTGTAACACAGAAGGGAATCGTCTCCCCAGAATTAAATCACAGTATGGCATGTCGTCTAGCAAGTACAGATAAGAAAAGCATTCAGAGTAGGGGGGAGATGAGTACTTGTCCTCGCAACAAAACCATCGACCTAACAGTTGATCGACCGGCGGAGATAGCAGGATATCTTCGCGGCGGAAGAATGGGAAGTAGGTCTGGATCCAGAAGTCCAAGATCCAGAAGGGTCCGGAAATGTTGGTCTCAAAGGGGTGCATCGTCGCTTGGTACAGCATGCGATAAATAGCGCCTAAGACCGGTTGTCCGAGCCCGATGTTGCGGCCGTTGTAGAGAGCCGTTGCTAAATAGGTCCAGGTACCAGTGGGCTTGCAGGAGGAGGTGCAGAATACGAATTTACAGAGCCAATACTCAAGGAAAGCGATTCCTCCGGTCGCATTGTGTTCCCGGCTGTAATATGCCAGCCATCTTGGGTATGAACCACTATGAGCGCTGCGGCCTTGCTGGGCCATGGTCAAAGTGAAATTGGTCGAGTCAAATTGACCATGCACATACGGCTCGCCATCGACGGGAAGGCCAGTGATGGCAAGGATGTCCAACAGGGTAATGCTCATTTGACCAAATCTGAAGTCAAATGT
Source organism: Rosa chinensis (assembly GCF_002994745.2). Classification (NCBI taxonomy): domain Eukaryota; kingdom Viridiplantae; phylum Streptophyta; class Magnoliopsida; order Rosales; family Rosaceae; genus Rosa; species Rosa chinensis. The sequence goes on from NC_037093.1 coordinate 65,729,218, forward strand.
GTTGGTGGAGGTATTCCAGAAACAGAGGAAAGCAGCGAGTGGCGAGCGATTACCACCGCGAGGAAGGTGGAAGCACAAGTCAATAGCATGGGTGATACCCGCAGCATTCCAGAGACCTAGATCTCGCGCCCGCGCCTCGCGATACTAAGAGGTTTCCTGCGCACTAATGGAGGATGGCCAATTCCCTATCTTGGCTCGATGGTTTTGGACACCCCAACCGCTAAAGTCTCCGGGAGTCCTTCGGAGGACTAGAATGGGCCGTCGGACAGGAAGACCGTACATAGCGATGGCATCATTTGGGATAACACCTTGCGGTGCTGGGCCTAATCCGGTGTGGTGATTGGAAAAACGAAGGAGTAGGGGTCGGTGAATAGTGGTCTCTAGATGAATGCGAGCCCCGATACTGGTGCCCCAGGTCCGAGCAGCCATTTCGTTCAATTCTTCTTCCTGATCGACGACAATTTTCTTAGGGGGAGCCATTTCTGGATCGTTTGCAAAGAAGATAGAGCAGAGATGAGTGCGGCTGTGAGTTTAAATAAAGAATTTTGTGAGGGAAACGATGCGACAGAAAGCGTTTCACAAATGAGGGGACGCGACCCTTATTAATGGCATCGTTTCAAGCGACCGACGTTTCTTTCTAAGTCCCCTTCAATCAGTTGCATTTTAGCAGGCCTGATTTCGGGGCCTGGGGGGCAATGTTTGAGCCCAAAAGTAAGTTTGGCAAAATTCTTTAGTGGGTCTGAGCCAGTGGGCCGATACTTGCGGCCCAAAATGGGATTACATGGACTTGGGTCGTGATGCTGCTTATCCCGTATCTCATAAGGAGATATCATCATTAATTGCATGAAGATTTGAGCGCTCAGAAGGGCGCGAAGATATATTTGCACTTAATACGTGCGTATCCTACTGCTCGCATCCAGCGATCACGTCTAGGATTCTAAAAGGCAAAATGTTTCTCTGGCCGATACTCGCCTACATTCTAGCGACGACAGAGGCGGATAACATTAATTATCGCTTACGATAGATATCAAAACTATTAAGAGTTTTGATTTGATTCAAGGCTAATAACTGTGGCCTAAAATATAGTATTTCATTCCTATTTGGACAATGAATCTGCAATAGCCTATATATAGAGGCTAAAGACAATACAGAAGGACCTCTCTCAAATCAATCAATCCCAGCGATTACAAAGCCTCCCCGGAGCAAACCCTCAACCTCGTTGAAACCCGGTGACCGCCCGCCAGTCCTAGTCTCCTCGCGAGCCGACTGTCAGCCTCACCAGTTCAACCCGGCGACCGTACTTCCAGTCCCAGTCTCCCCAGGAGCCGACTGCGAGCACAACCGCCACTGTTACTTCCAGCGAAGCAAGGGTAACGCCCTCTCACCCAGCGAAGCTAAAGTCACGCTTTAGCAAACCCGTGCTTCTCTCAAACTTCCCAGTGATTGCTCTGCTCAGCCTCTCAACGTTGAGTATCGATTTGGTGAACGCAAAGAGACCACAACCAAAGCCCTTACCCGCGTAAGGCAAGAAGTCCTTCTCCGGAAGGCAAGAAAAGAACCCTGTGACGAGGTTGGTGCTCTCCTCGTCCACAGCGCTTGAAGAAGAAGTCAGGTCACGGGACTATCCCAACGACTGCACCCCGCGGTGCTGGCACGCCTGCGCAACCACTCGCCCAAAAGAGACTGTTTGCACACCAGCTGGTTTTGGAGCCAAACACTTTCTATATATAGTCTGATATATAATGGAACGAACTGGAAGTATGGCATTACAGGCCCCAACCTACGGAAACCTAGTCACTGTTCTGAGCATCGATGGCGGTGGAATAAGACGCCTTATCCCAGGAACCAGCCAGCTATCTTTTCCAGCTTCAAGGTTTGATCTCCAGTTCAATTTCCTTTTTACATCTTATCAGAGCCGTCTCAAAAGTTTTCGAGGCCCTGTGCAAAATTAAAAAGTGAGGCCCTCTTTTTGCGGTTGTGTATGAATATGTCATTGAAAATTTTTGTTATATAGAGAAAATATTATACAAAATTATTTTTTAGATTAAAAAAATCTTTTATCTTATATTACCTTTTCACTTCTTGAAAAGAAAAATTCAGACTAAAGCTTGTTACAAAATTTCATTAAAAGAAGCAACATTACAATTGAATTATCAAAGATACTGTATTTGCCCTGCAGTATCCACCAAAAAATAAAACCAGGAAAGTATGGCAAGGGAAGGGGGAGAAGGGAAAAAAAAAACGGTAAGGGGGAGAAGGAAAGAAAAAAAAATTGAAGCAAGAGACATGCAATGGGGGGTGGGGGGATCGAACTCCTAAAGAGGAAGAAAAACAAAGGTTCAGTGCCACCTGAACAACAACTAGATTATGCGTTGAGGCCCTTCTCTATATGTCTTAAAGCTTCTTAGAACTTAAAGTAGGGCCAAAAAAATTGGGGGCCCTGTTCTGTCGCTCATGTTGCACTTGCTCTAAGCCGGCTCTGCATCTTATAGGTTTTTCCCTACCATGTCAAAACTAGTTAACAAGAAAATTAACTGCACTATTTTTTTTTTTTTTCAAACCTCGCAAATGCGAGGAAAAAGATTTATTAAAAAAAAAGGAAATACAAGTAAGAGGAGAGGAATGACAGACAACATCCTGCCTTCCAAAACAAAAGAAATCATCTAAAACAAAAACTAGGGAGACCCATGTGAGCCCCCGAAAATTTTGTTTAATTTTCGAAGGTAATTTTCGCCAATAAGATTTTTCCGCAAGGTGATTTAAGTGGAGGAAATGGCATTGTAGGTCATTTTGGTCTCAAGATCACGATTTGGGCTATTTGAACTAAGTTTTGACCGAGATTCCTTCATTTGGGCCTAGAAGGTCACAGAAGTTTATTGAGACAATGGCTTGTTGAAGTTTCAAAAACGATAAATTGAGTTGTGACAAAGTTTTGAATTTTTAGTTTTAACGAAATCAAGTTTAGACTCTAGGCGTAGTCGAGAAATTACTAAGGACGAGAGAAAGGAAAGTTACGAGCCCAAAATCCGAAGGAAATCAGCTAGGAGAGTTCCGTAATTCATCGCAAGGGCAAAATTGGTATTTCACGTACACAAGTATAAATAAAAAACTTGGAAACCCTAGTCTCATTTCTCTCCCTCTCGGCCGCATCCTCACTCTCTCTCTCCCGACCTCTCGTTCCCTCTCCCTTCTCCTCCCCTCTGCAACCACCGGAAAACACCAGTTCCGGCCACCACCTCTTGACACCGCCTCCACCCTTCGAACCAGAACACAATTCCGACCCAAACCTCACCAAAATCCCTGCCATGCACCACTGTCCTCCTTCGCACGCGATAACCCAAGACTGCGCATCACTGTTCCTCGACCCTCATCGATTTTCGGGCGATTTCCACGCCCTTCCGCCACCGTCGTTCCACTCAACAAGCAAAGCGTAGACAAACCCAGAAACCCCACTGCCTGTCGACGCCTGATGAAGTCGTACAAGCATCGCTGGAGGTCCCAGTTCTGCATGCCTTCATTCTCCCATCTCCAGCTCGAATCAAGCTTCAACACTTCCATAAAAGGAGTTGGAGCTACACTATCCTTCGAAACCCAGGCTCCCGACCTCCGACTTCGACCAGAGCCGCCTGATGCACTATACGCGCCGCCTCTGGCGCATCGACCACCGTAGCTCCGCCACTCAGGAACGCCGGATCTTCGTACGTTCCCGATTAGGTAATTGTCGTACCCTCCTTTAGTTGAAACATTCAATTTCAGTTTGGATGGAGAAATCCCTAACCTACTGTCACTTAATTTCGAAATGAGGTTCTTGGATTTTTGAGAATTGGAGTTTCGGAGAAGATGAGCTACGGGGGTAGCTTTGGTTGAAACCAGAAATGATGGAGACTTGAGGTTTGAGGAATCTGCGTTTTTTTTTTTAAGATGTTGGTGAAGAGAGAGATTATTGGTTCAGTCAAATTGATGTTGGAGATTGGTAAGGATTCTCAAACTCGGTTTCCGGTTATGAAGATTGGTTGGGGGTTGTCTATTAACTTGTGTTTTGCCTGCTAGGAATTTGAATGGTTGACAGTGGTGGAATGCAGATACATTGGATTAGCTTCCAGTTTGGAAAAGAAGAATTGGTAAGGGTCCAGGTTTTGAATCTGCTGTTTGGTGAAACTATTGTGGTTGTAATCTGTTGTTTGATCGATGAATGAGTATAGTTAATGTGTGAAATTTTTAGTAGCAGCTATGTGACTCGGTTAAGTCTTGGTATTGTGACTCACGATTGAAATTGTAGAAATGGGTAATAAGAGTAAGTTAAGTGTGAGTTGGTGAGCATGATGTTGAATGGTTGGAAAATGGGTTAAATAAAGGTAAATTTAAGATGACATTTTGGGTCAAAGGCTTAAACAGTTTGAAAATTGAGATTGGATCAATTTTAGGACGTAAACTAAATGCTGCGATTGATGTTAATATTGAGAAGTTGTTGATAAAGAAAATGGTGGATTTCATATGTGTAAGTTATTCTATTAAAGTTAATGAAACAAGAACAATGAAAGTATTCTCTTAGTTATCATATCCCGGAATGAACTTAGTAAACAAAATCATTCGGGAATGGTAGTTATGCTTTATTTTCTTAAAGTAAAAGTGTCAAACAAAAGAGGGTGAAAGTGCCAAGTATGATCACCATATCCCGAATGATTCAAATGCTACATCGATCATTTGGATTATTTGGGAATGGTAAGCGTAATTGCTACTAAAAGAAAGGAACGGTAGACAATATATTTAACCTGAACTATATTATTGAAAGAAGTATGATCACCATATCCCAAATGAGCTTACTATTCTAAGTGAGTTGTTCGGGAATGGTTTTTGATAATTATCGATCATGGGTTATTTGGTGAATTCTAAAGTGAGTATGAATTAATTACTTATCAGATACAATTTTTGTTAAAGGACTCGAGAGTGTGCACATGGAATTGGACGAAGTATTGTAAGTCGGAAATGAAGCTAAATTTGGGCGAGCACTCCATATCCAAGTAGGGTGAGCTGTCCCTTCCTTGTTAGAGGCTTTTTAGTATATGTGGAATGCTATACTAAGATAGTATATTGCCTGTAAGAACGTTTTTGGTTGTTCATTAGTCGATGCCTAGTGATACATGTGTTTCCAGAACTGATAATTGCTAATTGCGAAAACCGAGGCTAGACTTGCATGTTGAGATACTGTACCCTTGTATGTTTGTACTTGTGACCTGAAAGTGAATGGGACCTAGATGCGTAGATTCCTAGGGATCCCACGGTGTCGATAACCGTGAACCTCAGAAGGGGCCGTGCTCCTATGTTTGTCGAGGAAGAGTGAGTACAGACAGTGAACCAGTCATAGGAGACTCAGGGCCAGGAAATGGACACTTTCGCTACTTGTAGTCACAAAGACTATAGAGTAGTTGGCCGGTTCTTGAAGGATGATGAACCAAGTCGGTCACTGATTTGTTTTATTTTAGCCGGCAGGTAAGTATCTCGGAGCTCCAAGTTGTGTGAAACATACTGCATATGTTTTATAAAAGAGATAAATGTTTGTGGTTGCCTATTTTAAAAGTATTTTCGATAAACGTGCACAATATTATGTAGTAAATATTTTCAAGCATATTATCTTTCAAACCTAGCATGGTTGGGTCGGCCCATACTGGGCGTGCGAGGACGAAAGCTCACCCCTACAACATTGTGCAGGTTTCGAGGATGTGGTCAGGGAGCATATAGAGGAGGCACATGCCTGACTTGGCGTATTCTTCTTTGACTTTATCAAGAAATGGTTTTGGTCCTTTATCGGATTTTGAAGTAACTTGTTTATTTACTTTCTCACTAATTTATTTGTTTATTTATTTCCTATTCGTTTATAAAAAAATTTCTGGGAGACCCGTAACCCTGGGGCGCGTCTCCCATGCTTGTAGTTACTTAGTGTTTTGTTTTATTTTCCAAATTGGGCTCCGATTGCAAGCCCAAAACTCTTAGCCCATTTCAAATTCTGCTTTTGAAAATGTGTTGTTTGGTTGCTAGAACGACTTGTCCAAGAAAGTGTTTTGTAAACCAACAGTTTGAACCCAAAAGGCCTTGCGATTTCGGGTTGATGAGTTATCGGGATGTCATCGTGACATGTCGGTTTCTCATTGGCTCGGGGTCGCTGCGCTGTGGGACCCCACTCTCGGGTCACCACAACCCAACTTATCTCTTAAACAAAATTGATTAACGAAGCTTGGAGATGAATCAAACCAAGTAAAGCCCATACCTGAAGCGCTAAAATTGGCCAATGCATCAGCCACCTGGTTTCCTTCACGAAAATATGTGAACAACGAAATTGCATCATTGAAATGCGATGCACACAATTTTTCCATGCCACCTGTAATATGAGTGTATGCGATGCACTCATATATTTACCTGAATTCTAATGTGCCTATGCTTAAATTTATGGGGAGGACAGGTGAAAAATAAGCCTTCCTTTGATGCCCTACTCTCGGACATATGTATTGCAACCTCGGTGGCACCAACTTATCTTCCAGCTCATTATTTTGAAACCAACGGCCTAAAAGGAAAAGTTAGAGAATTTCACCTGATAGATGGTGGATTGGCAGCAAATAATCCGGTATGTTCAATACTCATATTATCACATAGCCAATATAAACCGTTAGAAAAACAAACCGATTGTATTTTTGCCCTTGCAGACTTTGATTGCTATTGGTGAAGTGACTTTAGTTAAGGGGAGTTCAGACTTCTTTACTATAAAACCAATGGATCGGACTATGGTGATATCCTTAGGAACTGGCTCATCGAAAGCTGAACTGAAATACAATGCTCATGTTGCCTCCAAATGGGGTGTGTGGAATTGGTTAACGAGTGGTGGTTCCACCTCATTGATCAATGCTTTCAGTCAAGCAAGTGCCGCCGATATGGTCGATTTGCATCTTTCTGTGGTGTTCAAAGCCCTTCACTCGGAGAAAAACTATCTTCGAATTCAGGTATATGCTTTTATATAGCATAAATTGGAGTTGAGTTGATGTTTAATTGACGTACACATAGGATGGAAATAAACAAATGCAGGATCACACACTAAGTGGCGAAGTATCTTCAGTAGATATAGCAACAGAGAAGAATCTGGACCATCTTCTCAGAGTTGAGAGGACTATTGAGACAACCAGTTTCCAGGGTTAATGTAGAGATAGGCAGATTCGAAGCTTGTAATCATGAGACTAATAAAGAGGCTCTTATAAGGTAACTACGTACATAAAATGTTTGAAAACCCTAATTGCTCAACAGGTTTCAATATTTAGAATGGTAAAATATGCAACCTAGCTAATAGAAATTTATAACTGATATTAATATGTAGGTTTGCAAAATTGCTGTCCGAAGAGAAGTGGCTTCGCCTTGCAAGGTCTCCCCATGGACATATTGCAAAGTCTCACTGATATGTATGTTGCAAAGTTCCACGAGAAAGTCTTCGCATATGGTTCTCTATTTTAGCACACATTGTTTGAAGTAATAAAACAATTTTCATGTTGTAATCTCAACGTATGGGGGCACATGATCATCAACCACCGTACTTGATTCTTTTGATAATGTTATTTATGATCGAATAAAACCCAGGTGGCCGGATATCATCAATGTAACAGATCAAGCTTTCTATTAATTCTGGTTTGTGTCCGTCAATAAAACCTTTTAGCTTTTCTCCAGCATTTAAGCAATCTTTAAACACAATAATTGAGATGATTCATATATATATATATAAGAAAGTAAGATGAACTCATGATAGAATTATGCTGAGAGTATGAATCCTTAGACCCAGTTTGGCCCCGCTGGTATTACAGATTAGGGGAATTTGATTCTACACCCAAAATTCACACACCCCTTTTAGAATAAACTCATCCATAAGAGTGTTTTAATATATACACCCAAACCAATTAATTAGGTTTATTTAAAATAAATAAAAAACCTATTAAATAGGATAAATATTAAAACCTAATGTTGTTAAGAATTACTAAAGCTGCCACTATCAAATTCCCCATTCACCTATTAAATAGGATTAATATTAAGGGTTCTTGACCAAAAGCACCAAAATGAGGCAAAGTTATCCCATTTACCCAACCAACAGATTTTTATTCTCACTTACCCTGTTTAAAGCAAAATGATAGTTTTGCCCTTCACTTAATTACATCTGCCTCTCTCTCTCTCTCTCTCTCTGATATGCTCTCTCTCCGTCTCTCTCTCTCTCTCATCGCTCCTCAATCTCCAACTCCGGCGAGGTTCGACCTCTCGCCCAGGTTCCGCTGCAACTCGCCGGTGAGCTAGACTGCGTCCAACCGCTGTCGCTCTGACAACGACCTTGTCCAACCGCTGCAATGCCCAGATTTCGTGCAACTCGCTGGTGAGCTCGGCCGCGTTCAACCGCCTGGCCGGTGCGGGTCGACTTTTGCCCGGATTCTGCTGCAGCTCGTCCAAGCTCGGCCGGCGCTGACAACAACGACCACACGACGTCTTCGATGGCTTCCTGGACACCTCGCCGTCTCTGTGGCGTCGCCAATGGCCTCCTGGACGACACTGGTGCTCGACCCAGGCTGTGGCAGAGGAGAGAGGTGATTGGGTGCCCAGAGCTTTTCTCTGGGTGCCCAAATCAATTTCTAGCTTCTTCTTTTTTTTTTCTTTTTTTTTTTAAGTAACAGGACATAAGGAAAGGAAAAAAATTGCCCCCCAATAGTCGTCTATTGCCCCTCTATTGGAAGGCAATAGACGGCTATTGGGGGGCAATAGACATTTTGAATTGATGTAATCTCCTTTATTTTTTTTTTCTGTAATCAAAGTTTTATTTGTCTAAATTTAGGGAGATTAGTTCTCATTCTGGCAACTGAAAGTCCTATTGGAGGGCAATAGACGTCTATTGGGGGGCAATACATGGCTGATAGTAGTCTATTGGGGGGCAATAAACGTTTATTAGGGGGCAATAGACCTAAACCTCTATTGCCCCTCTATTAGGAGGCTAAAAAAAACTTTCAGGCGAGATTTTCAGCAAATTCCAGTGGGCGGCAGCCGGTGACCGGAATCCGACGGCCGGTGACAGGAATCAAGCCACCGGATTCCGTCGGCCTATGACCGGGCTCCAGTGAAGTCTCCCATGATTTCTCTCTCTTCCATTTTCTCTCTCTCTCTCTCTAAGTACAAAGGGGTGAGGGTAAAATGGTATTAAAATTTTTTTTAAAAAAAAAAAAAATCTTAATGGGGTATTAGGGAATACCTCCTTAGAGTGTTTTGGGTAAAAGGGAATTAAAAAAACTTAATGGGGTAAGTGGGAAAAATATCTCTTAAAATGGGGTAAATGGACAAAAACCCTAATATTAAAATCCAGTCTTGCTGCCGATGGAAGTCATGAAACGGCTGCCCATATACGTTGCCCGGAATTACTCAACCCTTGATTCCAACAATTGAAAACTCTCCTCTGGGTTGGAGGTTATGTAATCTCCACATTCAAAAGCCTAATCTCTACATTCAAAGCCGGTATCAATATCTCCACAATCGTGCGATTATGTTTTTGATTTCATGCATGTTGTGATTGTGATATAAATGGATTGCACAATAAGAGGTTGGTGGGTTGCCTTTGTTCAACTGCATATCCCTTTAATCCGATTGGTACGGTTGATGAGCATTGTGTTTGCTACCTATTCAATAGCTGTGTGTCTTCCTGATGAAGAGATATTTGTTTTGTGATTTTTCAGGGTTTATGCTATTGAATAGGTATAATAGACTCTACAAGTTCTTGATTGCATGTTTCTTTTTCCTCTTATTGTTTCTCAATAGATTCTCCAAGTTCTTGATGGCTAAAGAATACTCCCACCTAGAGTTTAGGTGCGACCTTCTCCACAATCATGCAATTATGTTTTTGATTTCAAATTGTGATTGTGATATAAATGGATTGCACAATCAAAGGTTGGTGGGTTGCCTTTGTTCAACTGCATATCCCTTTAATTCGACTGGCACGGTTGATGAGCATTGTGTTTGCTACCTATTCAATAGTTGTGTGTCTTCCTGACGAAGAGGTATTTGTTTTGTGATTTTTCAGGGTTTTTGCTATTGAATAGGTATAATAGACTCTACAAGTTCTTGATTGCATGTTTCTTTTTCCTCTTATTGTTTCTCAATAGATTCTACAAGTTCTTGATGGCTAAAGAATACTCCCAACTAGAGTTTAGGTGCTATCTAATAATAGGAACATCTCCACAAAAAATGTTTAATCACGTTGAGAAAACTACGAAATATAATAGGAATATTTACACAAACATATCTACTAAAAAATAGCAAATATATAGATCAAATCTGAAAGGAAAAAATATACAATAATTAAGGCAATTAATCTTTTTAAATAAGGAATATCTACACACACCATCTCCTAAAATATGGCATCAGTTATATACTATAATTAAGGCGATTAATCACGTTGAGATATCTAATAATAGGAATATCTACACAAACATATCTACTAAAAAATGGCAAATGTATAGATCAAATCAAAAAGGAAGAGATATACAATAATTAAAGCAATTAATCATTTTTAAATAAGGGAAAATAAATTGATTGTATTAAATTCTAATTTGTGTTTATAACTGATGCCATATTTAAATTCAAAAAAAAAATAGCTATATTTGAGGAATATTTTCCTTATTCAATCAGAAGGGTAAAATAGTCAAAGTAAAAAAAGGTGAAAAAACTTAATTATAGACTTAAAACCTATAAGGAATGTTTAATTATGTGAATGGGTGTAGATTAAAAGAAAATATAGGAATGAGTTTTTCTTAATAGGAGCTTCATTTTTGGGTTTTTTTTTCTAATTTTCTCTCTAGGGGTAATCAGCTTTTTTATTAAGTTAAGGGCATGTTTACTTACTTGGAATGGGAGGGAATGATTACGGGGTAAAAACATTCCTGCATTTACTAACACATAAAGGAATCGGAATGATTCCGGGTAAAAGAATTCCTGCGTTTACTAACACATGAAGGAATCGGAATGGATGTAGGTCCCACCTCCTTATCAGGAATCGATTCCTGAATACTCAGGAATTCGATTACGAAGGGGGGAGATGGGTTTAGGAATCATTCCTCCGGAATCAATATCGATTCCTTTCTTCTCCCATTCCACTTGTCTTCGATTCATGATTATTTTCCATTCCAAGTAAGTAAACGTGCCATAAGTTAGTTGATGCGTTTGGTGAAGGGGTAAAGCTATGGTATGTTAACATTTCTCATACATCAACTATTTTTATCCTTTTAAGGACTCATGTTACCAATTTGAGGACTAATATTACTATTTTGAGGACTCATATGGTAAACTAAGAAAATTTGCCATTTTAAGGACTCATGTTACCACTTTGAGGACTAATATTACTATTTTGAGGACTCATGTGGTAACTAAGAAAATTTACCACTTTAAGGACTCATGTTACTACTTTAAGGACTAATATTACTATTTTGAGGACTCATTTTACCACTTTTAAGGCAATTGTATGCATGTCATACGTTAACACATTGTAGAATTTTCCTTGGTGAAGTAAGAAACTGCAACTTATTTCTCAAGTTCACAACTTTCAATGCAGATTATAGAAGTTGGCTAAACCATACTTTTAGAAGCAGCTGCCAATAGAAGCAGCAATTGGATTTTTTTTAATACCAAAAGAGTCCTCATCTGCTCATAAGTTCCTCTATTCCCTCTATCTCATCAAACACTCAAAGCTGATTATTCTAACAACACAGCATAAGTCTTTTTTTTTATAATCACAGCTACACCAACTCGACCTTAAACTCATTATAGTATTAATTCTGGATGAAGTAGATGAATTATGTTGAGAGTATGAATCCTACAGGGAAAGGTTGAGACATTGTCTATGGGTTTATATGAATTCGAGTTAACTTCCTCCATTGCCAATTGGTTGTGGTTGGTAAGCCTAAATTACTACCAGAGCGGGTTATCCCAGATTCTTTCCCACATATGTCTTGCGGCCTCACGAGCTTCACGTTGCATGATATATGAAAATTTGTCATATGTGCGGGGGTGTTTTGAGAGTATGACTCCTACATGACAATATAGGGACCTTATCTATAAGTTTATAAGGATTTAGGTTAACTTCATCTATTGACAATTGATTTTAGTTGTAAAACTCATATAATCATGAAAGGCAATTTACAAATCAAACTTAAAAGAAAAAAATAAAAGAAATACCGAGGAACTCTTAAATTAACTAGAGTTAATTACATATAAGTGCATCTTTGAATGTTTTTTTAGCCATAAGGTCACCAACTAGTTGTTTCCCTCATAAGGCCACTAGATTAAAAAATGTGTTATATTTTGGATATAAAAAACTAACATATTTACATAAATGCCACTAGAGTAAAAAGTCAATAATCATTGTCTCTCTCCTTTCCGGCAAGGTCTCCGGTCAACTCTGGCAGACCTCCGGTGAACTTCCGGCGGGTCTCCGACCGACTCCGGCGACCACAAAAGCTGCTGTCACTAACACCAAAAGCTACTGTGGCTAACAACAAAAGCTACTCTGATGAGATTTCGGACAATCTCCGGCGAGGTCACAAAAGCTACTATCACTAGCAATAAAAACTACTTTGATGAGATTTCCGGCAACCTCCGGCGAGGTCACAAAAACTACTGTCACCAACAAAAGCTACGTTCCCCAAAACCAAAACCTACTATCCCCACCAACAAAAGTTATTGTCACCAATATCAAAATCTACTCTCACCAACAACAAATGCTACTGTCACAAATACCATAAAGCTACTCTCATCATTAACAAAAGCTACTCTCACTATCACCAAAAGTTACTCTCATCAATGCCAAAAGCAATAACCAAGTAGAAAAAAACCACTACCAAGCAGAACAAAAGCTACTCCCAGAGACTGAAAAAGCTATTCTCAGAGACTAACAAAACTATGAAAATGTAAATGATACAACCAAAATAAAAATGCTACTACAATTGAGAAAAGAAATCATATTCAATGATACAAAAAGTATCCACGGTTCAACAATGATATAACTATGTAAGAAGCTACTTCCATAGTTGTAAAAAGCTAGTAATATAGTTGTGAAAATCTATTACAATAGTTGTATAAAGTTACTATCAATGTTGTAATGTTATTGTGATTTTCAATGGTGACGCCCTAATCCCATAGGCATAATTTTGCCACCTTTAGCACGAGACTTCATTTCCACATTTCTTGGTTAGCCAAATGATCTCTTGGCCAATGAAGACTTCAATATCGAAATTCACATGAGTTTCGAAATCTACCGCTACAAATGCAAAGGGGAAGAATTCTACAAGAACAAAGATACAACAAAATATTAGTATTTGAAATAAAAACTAAAAACAACAATGTATTGCTAAAACCGCAAACGTGGCACTCTTTATCAACTAGATAATAAAAAATAAGAAATCTAAAAAGCTGCTGACATAAGTACAAAAAGCTACTATAACACATGTACAAAACTATTGGACCAGTAATAAAAAGCTACTGACATACAGGTCGCACAAAACCTGCTGATTATCCATGTTGATAGTGTAACACAAATCTCAAACAAGAAATGTTAAGAGATGCGAAATCATAACAAAAAGAAAATTGAATTTCATTCATAATTATGTTTTTTCAATTTGATAAGTTATTAACAAATGACCGCATAGAATCAATCAAAATGAAAACAAAAAAGTTACTGACATCAGATTGCAAAGATACTAACATAGGAATAGAAAGCTACTATCACTATATTGAAAACCCACTATAATAGTTATAGAGTGCTACTAACTTCAATTAATCAAAATGAAAACAAAAAAAGCTACTGACATCAGTTTAAAAAGATACTAGTGTATAAATAGAAAGCTACTATCACTGTATTAAAAAGCCACTATAACATTTATGGGAGTTACAGATTTGAAATCAATCAAAATGAAAACCAAAAAGCTGCCAGCTTGAAAAGATACTAAAAATAGACGGAGAGCTACTATCAATGCATTGAAAAGCCACTATAACAATTATAGAGAGCTATTGACTTGAAAATTGAAATCAAATAAAATGAAAACAAAAAAAACCTACTAACATCATGTCGAAAAGATACTAACATAGTAATAAAAAACTACTATCACTGTGTTGAAAACCCACATAAAAAAACCAAATCATTGGCGACACAGCAAAGAAAAATGAGTGATGATTCACACTTCACCCTCCTATTTCTGTCACATTTACCTATCAATCTAACAAGATAATCAATATGTTTTGATAGTGGTTGACTGGTTGCACACCAGCATAAGTGCTAGTACCCAAAAATAGCAAAACCTATCTTTCATAGATCACAATAGTTACCTGCAAATTCAATGCTAACTATCAAACGCTGGTAACCATTCATTGAACTTTTTTCTAGGGGTCTGGAAGACAATAGAGCTACCTGTGACATCCAACACAATGTATACCACATCAAACTAATAAATAAAGTGTAATTAATGAATTTACCTTTATGGAGCAGTAGCAAATTAAGCACTAACACAACAGAGTTGCAGAGACTATGTTTCTTAATCAAACAAAGGCAATGTTGGATGAAGAATTGTCTTTTGAGCATAATAGAATGCATTAGGAACCTAAACACAAGCAAATTGATGTTTAGTTTTCAAGCTCTTGCACAAAATCTGAATACAAAATCTAAAAGTAGCAGCAGAACACTCGATGCATGTCTCAATTTCCCTATACCGCTGCATGATTGGTGTCAACACCTGCTCCATACTCATCGAATCATGCTCGTCTCTCAAATCCAACTTGCATCCAACCAAAATTACTAGTACTTTTACCTAAACCATTTCGAATCATATTACCTATAAACCTAACCACCAAATTAGGTATCAGCTAAGCAAACCACTTGAATTTACAAAGCAATACCTCCAACCGACGAAGCTCAGGGAGCCAGAAGCTAGAGATACGAGTAAGCGTCAATGGCTGATCATAGGCGTACATTAGCATCATTGCATCAACTCGCTTTAGTTCTTCACTGCACTTAATACTAGTCTCCATGATAATAATTCACACATCCACAAAATCAAAATCAAACGGAGCTCCGTTTACAGTTGCATAGGGATTTACATCAGAAATCGATAAGTACAACTAACCTGGATGAGGTGCCGATAACGGTGATGGGAATACAATCGGAGGAGGTGATCAACGAGCACATGCCTATCAGATCTCCGAGCGACTCCGATTTGCTCCAAGTCGGCGACAGCAAAATCTCGCAAATCGAGTACAAAGCACAGCTCAACCATTCTCCAATTCAAATGCGTTCCGGACATTGAGACTACAAAATATTGGAGTACAGTTCGAGGAGAGCGACTCGGCTTCGATTTTGAGCTCCTAGCCGCCGGGGTCGATGATCGGAAGCTCGAGGTTCTTCATCTTCTTGTGCGGCTGCCATTCATTTTCGTCTGAGCGATGATCGGAGCTTTGCGCCGTTTTAGCTATGGCTAGCGTCATCGAAGTTCTTCAGACCAGAACGACGCCATCAGACGGAGGAGGTCGATTCCGTGTCTAGGTTTTGGAATTGAACTCTGAGAGAGAGAGAGAGAGAGAGAGAGAGAGTGATTGATCTGTAATTGGCTTCGGTGGTGTGGTTAGTTTTTTGAGGTAGAAGGGTAAAATCGTCAAGGTGGGGTAAATTTGAGTTCTCAAGTGGCCTTATGATGACAAAAAATGTAAGGTGGCCTTATGGCTAATTTAAGTTTCAAAATGACACTTGTGTGTAATTTTCTAAATTAACTAAGCCTTCTAACCAACCCACTGAATGAACCTCTAGATCTATGACACGTGGTGCTTTTGCTGATGAAGAAAGTTGGAGAATAGGAGTTGTGTTAAATTTTAAAATACTTCGACTCTCAACAACGATTAAGCTAGCTTTTATGTTAAGTCACGTACCATTAATTCTTTTACTGATAGATGGGATGTTTTGTTTCTAATTAAACTCATGAGACTTAAAGCTTCCAAATGAAGAAAAGGAAAATTATAGTGCAGAACAAGCTGCTAGTTCCATCACAAATAACAAAGGTAGTAGATTGGTATTTATTGAGAACATAATCTCAGTACGCACGTACTGAGTTACAAGATTGTCAAAACTCTAGTATTAAGCATCAATATTCCACCATCACTATATATGATGGGCATTTATTTTTCTTCAACAGATCGAGTATCAAGCTTATCGATCAGCTGGCAGATGCTGGGTTTGCTTGTGGTGCTGCTGATCTGATTGCACGTTCCTTCTTCTCTTTGGAGAGAACTGCCGCTACCCTGGATATGCAGAATGATTAAGAAAACAAATAACTAATTAATAATAGTAATATTAATGAATATATGTTTATGATGCTTTGATACAAATCCCAGTACGTACAGAGAGTAATTTGTAATCAGTAAGTACCTTCTGAGAGCCTCTTCATTAGTAATATGACGTTCATCAGGCTCATGGAGGCCGGTAGCTATATTCAACTTTGAAGCTTGTTTCTTTAACAGTGCCTCTCCCACTTTTACAAGTTTTTTCAAGTTTTCGGGCGTAGCATTATCCATAGAATTCAAGTCGGTGCTCAATTGGTCATCCTGCCCACATTAGAGTTTAAGCATATTATACTGGATGCCATGGGACACTTGTACGTAATCACATTAGTTAAGCAAACAATCAAAATAATCAGATTGTTTGTTCTCTTATCAATTGTTTAAAACATGATTCAATAGATCGATGTATCTATATCTACCTGAATTTCGAAGGTAGTTATTGTCAGACCAAAGAGCTTGGAAAAGGGTAGAAAGGTGGCAATCTACCATGTCACTGAAAGCTCTAATAGAGAAGCCCAAATAATACAGAGGAAATGAGAGTGAAATTGTATTGCGTATCAGGTCAATTACAAAATGAAAGCTGAGTACATATTTATACTAGCTGAAAAGAACATATGAGGTACACGTGCAAGAGAACTGATGGCCAGAAAGAAACTGATTGCTAACAGACCTTATTAAGCTAATAGCAGAAAAGTAACAATAACAGAAAAGCAACAATATTCAACAGATATATTTGATCACAATCCTAACACCCCTCCTCAGCTTGATGGGAGGATGCTAACATCAAGCTGTGTTAATGTCTAAAAGTCTAGCGGTAGCTGGACCTTAGTTAACGCTGATCCGGCGGGCGGATCGATACCTTTGTTGTGAGTGGTTCCCGTTACCTGTCAAATAAAATACAATGGGCGTCAGAGGGAGACCGCGCCGGGCGGTCTTCAACTCTCCGATGCCTAAGTTAGTCAATGTATTTATGTTGACAAAGTAACAGTAGGTAAGTATTGAATGCGTCATTAATGAGGAGAGAGGAGAGAACCTTTTATAGGTGAGGAAGAGGATGATCTTCTCTTTGTTTTCGATGTGGGACTGATGGTGCTTCAGTTCCCAGTTTCAGTAGCTTCTGATGCCATCTTGACACGGCGCGTGGCGGCGCGTCGGCGGTGCTTTGGGGTTGATCCGGGGTTCAGGCGGTAACCCGGCTAACTGTCTTTACGCCAGTCACTCATATGGTGGGCGTTGGTACCCCTGGTGGTACCATGAGCGTGGCTCATTATAGCTAATTATGCTTGCAAATGGACATGTATGTACAAGTCCCCCAAATCCCCAGTCAAGGAGGGCAATCTTGGTTGGGGAGTTGATCGGCGGTTTGAAGCGTTTCTCCCGCTAGACTTTGCAGAAGCATAATTAGCGTCAGTGCGTTGTCAACCATGGATTTACTGAGCAAACGCTTTGTGCCCTTTCGGGTGGGCCCCTGCTAGGCCCCCCAGGGAGTCCCCCACTCCCCGGCTAAGATGGACCTCCGGATGGTCGTTGTTATTGTTTGTTGAGGGGAGCTGCACGGAGCAGCGCTGCACGGAGCAGAGGGTGTTGGGTTGCGAGCCCAATCTTAGCACCCAGGTGACGGGGGTCAACGTACCTGATCAGGGCTGTCGTAGACTGTTGACTAGTCCCCGTGTCCCGTAGGGACATTCTGACCGTAACCCCGCGTGGCGGCGTTGTCAGAGAGGCGTGGCCTCGGGATCCGCCGCTGGCGGAAGTCCCCCCGCTAGATGTAGCAGGAAGCAGCGTCAAGTAGACGTGCTTGGTATTTTATTGAGCGGTGTTGCGCTGAATAAAGTACGCAGCTTGTCAGATGAGAAATGGGGTCAGCCAGCGGTGCGCTGTGTAGCGGAGGACGCCCCGTTTACCAAATGAGGAGAGAAGCTCCGCCGGCGGGGTTTCGCTCAGCGGAGACTCCGTCACTTGGGAGATGCAAGTGAGGATCCGCTGGCGGGGTTTCGCTCAGCGGAGACTCCGTCACTTGGGAGATGCAAGTGAGGATCCGCTGGCGGGGTTTCGCTCAGCGGAGACTCCGTCACTTGGAAGATGACAAGTGAGGATCCGCTGGCGGGGTTTCGCTCAGCGGAGACTCCGTCACTTGGGAGATGCAAGTGAGGATCCGCTGGCGGGGTTTCGCTCAGCGGAGACTCCGTCACTTGGGAGATGACAAGTGAGGATCCGCTGGCGGGGTTTCGCTCAGCGGAGACTCCGTCACTTGGGAGATGCAAGTGAGGATCCGCTGGCGGGGTTTCGCTCAGCGGAGACTCCGTCACTTGGGAGATGCAAGTGAGGATCCGCTGGCGGGGTTTCGCTCAGCGGAGACTCCGTCACTTGGAAGATGACAAGTGAGGATCCGCTGGCGGGGTTTCGCTCAGCGGAGACTTGCCATGGTTGGGGGTTTACTTGTCAGGTGGTGACTTCCCTTGGAAGCCAAAGAATGATGACGGTTGACACGTGGCTAACTCTGAGAGGGTTAGCGTCTGGAGGCTTGTCTCCTAAGCCTAGCCGTCTTCTCGTCATTAATGCGAGTAATGATGGATTTCGTAACCGAGGCGACGCCTTGGCTAATCCAGGGAGTTAATGAAGACGTGGGACACGTGTACGGTTGGTACGTGATGTAGTTTTGTAGCGGACGGCTCAGGATTATTTGATGTTGACATAAAAAGGGGGGAACTGAGCGAGTTTCGACATTTCTGGAAAATCTTCAAATCTGAGTTGCCTGCTTCGAGCCTTGTTCGCCTGCGAATTGCGAAGGAGATCCCCGGGTTTGCGTGGAGTAGTCGGACTGGAGAGGACGAAATCTGTTAGTGAAGACGAGCTGCACTCCAAAGTCTTCGACGTGAGGTTGGTATTTCGGATCCTCTTCCTGTTTCATTGAATCTGCAATGGTGGTTTCTGGGTTTTGGTATTTCTGTTAATGGTATGATATTGCTTCTGTGTTGTTCTCGGAGGGTGTAGGGAGAGATTTGAGGGAGGTTATGGTGTTTGACAGAAAGTTGGGGTTTTGGGTTTTGCTAGACGGTCTAATCTGGGTTGAGCGTGCGGTTGTTTTTGTTTTGGTATTTTTGTGGGTAGTTGTTCTTGGCATCTTTGGCTATATCTGATGTGAGAGTAGGTTAGATCCGTATTTGTGCTAACTGATGTGGGTTTTAGGGTTTGGGATGGCCAACGTCATAGATATTTCGAGCAGTGAGGATTCCGGGTCTGACGTGTCGTTCAGCGTGGCGGATATGACCTTTATTGACTCGTTGCGTCCGTCTGCCCATGCAGGAACCTCACTGCCAGAACCGCTTGAAGTTGAGCCACTTCGGACCATCCCCTGGGAAATAGCTATGGATCGTGGTTCGCGTCCAGAGAGCTCTAGGGCGGGTGAGGTTGCTAGGCGCGACGAGCGCTTGGCGAGCAATAGTGCTGCTAGCGGCTCCGCTGGCGAAGGGGAAGCGCCGGGCCAAAACGTCGAGTCGGCGTGGTACCTCTCAGATGGCACCGCCGTCGACGAGGCAGGTGGGCGGATGGATGCCGCCGCTGTTAACCGGATGAAGCGGACGTTCCGGTTGCCGGGCTCGGTGAAGCTGCGCCCCCCGACAGCGGATGAGAAGGCCTCGATGCTCCCAGCGGGATGTGCTGCCGTGCACGAGGCCATATTCCTCCAAGGAGTGACATTCCCGCTAGTGCCCAATCTCCAAATTCTTGTGTGCGAGTTTGGCCTTGCCTTTGGGCAGATCTGTCCCAACATGTGGCGGTTGATGTTGGCGATGAACTCCTTGTGGCGCTTGTCGGGGTGCGAGGGGCCTACCGTGGCGGAAGTGCTTCACTTCTACGAGCTAGTGTATGTGAAGCGTCGAGGTTGCAGAGGGTGCGTGAACCTGAGCCGCCGCCAGGGAGCGCCCAAGTTGATTGAGAATCTAAGGGACTCAATGTCCTACTGGCGGGGGATCTTCTGCGTCGCCACAGATGGCTGGGAGTACCACACTAGGTCGAATGTGGAGGGGCCGACGTTTAAGACTAAGTCGGAATTCCAGCCCATCCGAGGTTGGCAACTGGTTTCCGCTAAAACTAACTGGCGGTTTCAAACTTTTGCAAACCTGCGGTTTTTGCTAATGATTAGTGTTTGTGCAGCGGGACTAAGGTACATTCTGACGCGCGAAGAGGAGTGTCGCGTGGCGAGGATCCGCGGCTGCTGGCGGAACCGCAATTTGCTTGACTTCCGTCTTCTGACCGGTTGGGAATTGCTGGTCGACCTGGGGCTAACTCGCTCTATTGGTGAGAGCCATTCCGCCACACCTCTTTTTTTTTTTTTTTTTTTTTTGTTAGTGATCCGGACTGACGGGTGTTTGTGTTTTTCTTTTCAGAAACCCCGCCCGGTAACAAATCTAGTCGCGACGCTTTCGAAAAAGCAATGGATCGTGCCGAGATAGAAAATTTTCTGGAGGCTATGTATGCCGAGGGGCTGGCGGCCCAGCAGACGGTGGTGAACCCGGAGACGCTGGTGCTGAGCCAGTCTGAGGTTGCGGTGGAGCTGCCGATGCCGCACCACTCCCATCTGGGTGAGGATGGCCTGCCGGTAGTGCAGGCGGACACCCAAGTGGGCGGCGGGGAGAGGGGGATTGTTGGTACAAGGCCGCGGGAGCGGATGCCTACCACCCGGCGCGGTCCTCAAAAGAAGACGGTGCAGCCGACGGAGACTGCCACCGAGTCCCGGGGTGAGCCGCCGGTGCGGGTGACGAGGACCGCTGCTGGGACACAACGGCGTTGGAGAAAAAACGCCGGCAGCCTGACTCCCCCGTCGAGGAAGAGGAAGAAGAGGTGGTGATCGGAGTCCGCCAACAAAAGAAGGCTCGACAAGCTGCGTCGAAGGGTGCAGTGGCGGAGGGAGAGGCAGCAGCCGTCAGTGATCTGGACTCCTTTGCCGAGTATGCGCCATTCATGACAGAAGGGGAGCGGGCATTCCTTTTCCATCTGTGCGAGCGGCTAGGGTTCGGGGGTCTGGCGGGCATATCGCGCCCGACGGCAATTGACCAATCGCCCTTCAGCTCGGCGTTTGGTCAAATATCTGCGGGGTTACATGATATGTTCGAGGCGGCGTCTAAGCAGCCCCGGATTGAGGAAGAGCTCAGGGGAGAGATCGGAGGTCTCCAGAGGGAGCTGGCAGAGGCCAAGGAGAGATTGGCGGAGGCCGAGCGGGGGCTGGCCAAGGCGGAGTGTGACTATGCGGACGCCCGCGGCAAGCTTAATGCGGCCATAAGGCGGGACCTGGAGAGGAATGAACGCGTCTCCCAGTTGGAGCAGGAGATCGCATTGCTGCAGGAGCGGATAGCCGCTAAAGATAAGAAGCTCATTATTGTGCAGCGGGAGTCTGCCGCCAGACTGGGTGAGATGCAGCGGCTGGACGGGGAGGTCAACCGCCTGAAAAATGAACAGAGTTCTTCTGCAGCCGCCACCGTTGAAGCGTTCAAGATGTCGGCGGAGTATAAAAAGACATTGACCGAAGCGGCGAAGTCTGGGGCCCGGGCCAATATAGACATGTTGACGCGGAAGGGCGCCATTGACTTTGTAAAGGCGTCACAGCCCGACGTGCCGGTGGTCGAGGGTGTCCCGCCGGAGACAGAAGTCGTGCCTCCCACTGCGGCAGGTACTCATTCGGGCAGCGGGGAAAGTGGCTCCCATCCGCCGGAAAGGTCCCAGCAGACTCCCCAGCAGACCCCGTCGGAGGTGTCACGTGCCGGCTTTCTGGAGGCACACACCCGGGCGGATGGTACAATGGAGACTCCCAGTCCGACAGCTCGAGGGTCCGATCAGGCGAGCCGATCGGTCGTGCCGCCGCCAGTTGAAGCCGGAGAAGCCGAAGACAACCGCTGAAGCTAGCTGAGACTTCCATAGGTTTTTTTTTTTTTTTACACTGTAATAATGAACTATTTTGGGTGGGGAGTCCCAGCCCTGAAATGAAATTTCAGAGTTTGACGTTTGTCATGATGTGTTTGTACCGCTAGAGTTTTGACGTAGAGATTTTTCTTTTGCCAAGCAATGAAACATTAAAGGAATTAAAATTGGTCCAAGTGCACCACGTAGCGGACGTGGTCCGCTGACGATTCCTGGCGTTGCCAGTTGCCCTCAGTGCTAGACTTGGTAACAATGGTTTGAATAATTCCTCGTTTCATTGATAGCTGACTGATCAGCGTTTACAAAAGAGGGGTAGTACCCGTTGGGTAGCTTCCCTTGGCTAAATATTGAACAAAAATTTAGCTAAGTCAAGATGCTCTTGGGTAGCGGCATGACTATTTGTAATAATACCGAAGGTGTTCGGTATTCCAAGGGTGGGTCGTTGTGACGCCATCCTTGTCCATTAAGTAGAAGGTGCCTGGGCTAACGACTTCCACAATTTTGTATGGACCTTCCCAAGTTGGGCGAAGCTTTGTTGGCGGTGGAATGACTTCCTTCATTACCCAGTCCCCCAGTTGGAGGTTCCGGGCCTTGACTCTGGCGTTGTAGAAACGCGATACCCGCTGCTTGTTTTGCAGGTTGCATAGGTGGGCCCTGTGTCGCTTTTCCTCCAGGAGGTCCTTGTCCAGGTTGATGCCGTCAGTGTTGGTCTCTAGGCGGTAGCCCTCGACTCTGGCGGTAGGTTGAGAGACCTCAATGGGCAGGACAGCCTCCGTTCCGAACATCATGCAGAAGGGAGTTTCACCAGTTGCGGAAGTTGGGGTTGTTCTGATGGCCCATAGAACTTCCGGGAGTTTCTCCGCCCATAGACCCTTTGCTTTGTCGAGTTTTTTCTTCAGCAGCCTTTTGATTATCTTGTTTGCTGCTTCGACCTGACCGTTGGTCTGGGGGTGGGCGACAGATGCAAAACTCATCTTAGTACCCAAGTTGGCGGTGAAAGAGATGAGCTCCTTGTTGTTGAATTGTGTGCCATTGTCGGTGATTATCGTGTGTGGGACACCGTAACGGCAGTAGATGTTCTTCCAGAGGAAGTGAATTACCTTGGCGGTAGTTATTGCTGTTAGTGGTTCCGCCTCTATCCACTTGCTGTCGTAGTCGATAGCCACTATGATGTACTTGAACTGGCCCTTGGCGGTTTGAAATTTTCCCATCAGATCCAGGCCCCAAGTTGAGTGGATCCATGGGGCGACGATGACCGATAGTGGTTCCGCCGGTGCATGCGGGATGTCAGCAAATTGTTGGCACTTGTGGCATGATCTTGATACCTGGCGGGCATCGTCGCCGAGAGTAGGCCAAAAATAGCCTTGTCGCATTGTGCGATTGGCTAAGGATCTGGCGCCTGAATGGTTTCCGCATTCTCCGCTATGAATTGCTGCCAGAACGACCTTTCCCTCCTCTGGGGTTAGGCAGCGGAGGTTGGGATGGGTGAATCCCTGGCGGTACAGCTTGCCGTTCTGGATGTTGTAGCGGGTTGCCCTCCGCTGGAGTTGTCGCGCCTTAACTTTGTCGTCCGGCAATGTGCCGTTGCGCTTGTACTGAATGACTTCGTCCATCCAGCTGGTATTGACCTCAATGTTGAAGATCTCCGCCAGGGTTTTTGTGATACTTGGCTTGTCAAGACATTCCACTCTTGTGTCCGCTGGACTCTGATGTGGCTGGGCGGTTGCTAGCCTTGCCAGTGAATCAGCCTTGGCGTTCTTTTCCCTGATTAACGACCAACTGGGAATCACTGAAGATGTTGACGCTGTCAGCCCCTGAATCGATGGCGAGGAGTAGGCCGGCAATGAGTGCTTCGTATTCCGCCATGTTGTTGGAGGCTTTGAAGTTGAATTTTAGTGCGTATTCCACATTCAGCCCCCCAGGGCCTGTGAGGATGACTCCTGCGCCGCTGGCCTTGGCGCTGGCGGAGCCGTCCACATGCAGGTTCCAATCTGATTGTAGGGGAGCTGGCTCCTTAGCGGTGACCATTTCCGTCCCGGGCTCATTCTCCGTGCTGGGACTGGGCTGACGCTCAGTGAGCTCGGCGATGAAGTCCGCTACCGCCTGACCCTTCATGGCGGTTCTTGGCTTGTAGTCTATGTCAAATTCACTGAGCTCGATGGCCCACTTGCTGAGGCGCCCTGAATGTTCAGGGTTCTGCATCACCTGTCTCAGTGGTTGATTGGTCAGCACGTGGATTGTGTGCGCTTGAAAATACTGGCGGAGGCGCCTGGCGGCAACGATGAGTGCAAGAGCTAACTGCTCTAAGGGTGGATACCTTGTTTCTGCCCCGTTCATGCCCCTGCCGGCGTAGAAAACTGGGAGCTCGTCCTGTCCCTCCCGCCGGACAATGGCGCAACTCACCGCTGATACCGATACCGCTAGGTATATGAACAGTGTCTCTCCTTGCACAGGGATAGAGAGTAGTGGGACTGCCGCCAGATAATCCTTCAAGCCCCGAAACGCCGCCTGACATTCTGGGTTCCAGTTGATGACTTTCTTGTGAGTTGTTTTGAGGAGTTTGAAAAATGGGGCACACCTGTCAGTGAGCCTGGAGATGAATCGAGAGAGGGCGGTTAACTTGCCTTGGAGGCATTGGACGTGTACCTTATACTCAGGGTCTGCCAGGTCGAGTATGGCCTGCACCTTGTCCGGGTTAGCCTCGATGCCTCGTTCACTGACGATATAACCCATAAATTTGCTGGCGGTGACGCCAAAGAAGCATTTTTCTGGGTTGAGGCGCATGCCATAGGCCAGGAGGATGGTAACTATGATCTTGAGGTTTGCCACGTGTCCGCTGGCCTTTATACTCTTGACCAACATGTCGTCCACGTAGACCTCGATTATCTTGCCCAAATGTTCAGCGAACATAGCATTCATCAGCCGCTGATAAGTTGCTCCGGCGTTCTTCAGACCGAAAGGCATAACATTGTAGCAGTAGAGGCCCTTGTCGGTGGTGAAGGTGGTACACTCCTGATCGCTGGGATGCATCTTGATCTGATTGTAGCCGGAGAAAGCGTCCATCATGCTGAGGAGTTCATGCCCGGCGGTTGCGTCAACCAGCTGATCAATGCGTGGGAGAGGGAAACTGTCCTTTGGGCACGCCTTGTTGAGATTTTTGAAGTCGACACACATCCGCCACTTGCCACTAGGCTTCTTGACCATGACCAGGTTGGAGATCCATTGGGGATAGATTACCTGGCGGATGAATCCAATGCCCTGGAGTTTGGCGACCTCTTCTCCTATGGCGCGGTATTTCTCCTCGTCGAAGGCCCTTCGCCTCTGCTTGATGGGATGGAAGGATGGCTTAATGGTTAGTTTGTGTGTGATGATTTCGGGAGAGATACCTGGCATGTCCGCATATGACCATGCGAAAACGGCGGCGTTGTCCCGCAGGAATTGAGTGAGTTCTGCGGCTACTTCTGGGTCTAGCTGAGCTCCTATGCGGACTGTCCGCTCTGGGTGCTCGTCAGAGATGCTGATGACCTTCAACGATGTTTCAGGATTGACCGGTTCCTTCCTTACGTATTTCTCCTCCTCATCCCTAGGATCCTCGAAGATATCTGGTGGCGGTGCCTGATTTCCTACCGTTAGGATTTCGTGGCGGCGGGTTGACCGCGCAATGGTGGTAGAGTAGCATTCTCGTGCCAGTTGCTGACTTCCCCTGACACAGCCCGTGCCGTTGGGTGTGGGGAACTTCATGAGAAGCATGTATCCGGCGATGATGCATTTGAGCTTGTTGAGTGCCGGCCGTCCTATGATGGCGTTATACGAACTGAAACAGTCCACAATTATAAATTCGGTATGTACCTCCGCCATACATGGACTGGAGCCGATGGTTAACCGCATGTAGTCAGAACCCAGCGGCTGAGTGATATCGCCGGAGAAGCTAAGCAATGGCTCATGGTCTTGTAGTAGTTTCTTGTTCCGCTTAAGGTTGTTGTAACAACCGCTGAATATGACATTGACAGCAGATCCGCTATCCACCAAGATTCTTCCTACTGACCATCTGTCGAGAATGGCATCGATCAGGAATGGGTCGTCATGGGGTAGATGTACTCCGCGCTCCTCCTCCTCTGAGAAGGTGATGGGCTCCCAACCAGACTTTGGGAGTTTGGTGGATCTCTCGTAACGGATGTTACAGACTTCCTTTGGGTGATTGGCGCGTGCGTAACGCTTTCTTGCCCTGTGAGACATGTTGGTGATTGGAGCCCCGCCGTCGATGGTGTTGATGCGGCCCAGTGGCTCAATGTTGGCAATCACAGGTGGCGGTTGGCGCACCTTGAACTGATCCATCTTGCCGTCACGGTATAGGGTCTCAATGGTTGTTTTGAGAGCGTTGCAACTGTTGGTATTGTGACCGCTGTCCCGGAATGAACTTAGTAAACAAAATCATTCGGGAATGGTAGTTATGCTTTATTTTCTTAAAGTAAAAGTGTCAAACAAAAGAGGGTGAAAGTGCCAAGTATGATCACCATATCCCGAATGATTCAAATGCTACATCGATCATTTGGATTATTTGGGAATGGTAAGCGTAATTGCTACTAAAAGAAAGGAACGGTAGACAATATATTTAACCTGAACTATATTATTGAAAGAAGTATGATCACCATATCCCAAATGAGCTTACTATTCTAAGTGAGTTGTTCGGGAATGGTTTTTGATAATTATCGATCATGGGTTATTTGGTGAATTCTAAAGTGAGTATGAATTAATTACTTATCAGATACAATTTTTGTTAAAGGACTCGAGAGTGTGCACATGGAATTGGACGAAGTATTGTAAGTCGGAAATGAAGCTAAATTTGGGCGAGCACTCCATATCCAAGTAGGGTGAGCTGTCCCTTCCTTGTTAGAGGCTTTTTAGTATATGTGGAATGCTATACTAAGATAGTATATTGCCTGTAAGAACGTTTTTGGTTGTTCATTAGTCGATGCCTAGTGATACATGTGTTTCCAGAACTGATAATTGCTAATTGCGAAAACCGAGGCTAGACTTGCATGTTGAGATACTGTACCCTTGTATGTTTGTACTTGTGACCTGAAAGTGAATGGGACCTAGATGCGTAGATTCCTAGGGATCCCACGGTGTCGATAACCGTGAACCTCAGAAGGGGCCGTGCTCCTATGTTTGTCGAGGAAGAGTGAGTACAGACAGTGAACCAGTCATAGGAGACTCAGGGCCAGGAAATGGACACTTTCGCTACTTGTAGTCACAAAGACTATAGAGTAGTTGGCCGGTTCTTGAAGGATGATGAACCAAGTCGGTCACTGATTTGTTTTATTTTAGCCGGCAGGTAAGTATCTCGGAGCTCCAAGTTGTGTGAAACATACTGCATATGTTTTATAAAAGAGATAAATGTTTGTGGTTGCCTATTTTAAAAGTATTTTCGATAAACGTGCACAATATTATGTAGTAAATATTTTCAAGCATATTATCTTTCAAACCTAGCATGGTTGGGTCGGCCCATACTGGGCGTGCGAGGACGAAAGCTCACCCCTACAACATTGTGCAGGTTTCGAGGATGTGGTCAGGGAGCATATAGAGGAGGCACATGCCTGACTTGGCGTATTCTTCTTTGACTTTATCAAGAAATGGTTTTGGTCCTTTATCGGATTTTGAAGTAACTTGTTTATTTACTTTCTCACTAATTTATTTGTTTATTTATTTCCTATTCGTTTATAAAAAAATTTCTGGGAGACCCGTAACCCTGGGGCGCGTCTCCCATGCTTGTAGTTACTTAGTGTTTTGTTTTATTTTCCAAATTGGGCTCCGATTGCAAGCCCAAAACTCTTAGCCCATTTCAAATTCTGCTTTTGAAAATGTGTTGTTTGGTTGCTAGAACGACTTGTCCAAGAAAGTGTTTTGTAAACCAACAGTTTGAACCCAAAAGGCCTTGCGATTTCGGGTTGATGAGTTATCGGGATGTCATCGTGACATGTCGGTTTCTCATTGGCTCGGGGTCGCTGCGCTGTGGGACCCCACTCTCGGGTCACCACAACCCAACTTATCTCTTAAACAAAATTGATTAACGAAGCTTGGAGATGAATCAAACCAAGTAAAGCCCATACCTGAAGCGCTAAAATTGGCCAATGCATCAGCCACCTGGTTTCCTTCACGAAAATATGTGAACAACGAAATTGCATCATTGAAATGCGATGCACACAATTTTTCCATGCCACCTGTAATATGAGTGTATGCGATGCACTCATATATTTACCTGAATTCTAATGTGCCTATGCTTAAATTTATGGGGAGGACAGGTGAAAAATAAGCCTTCCTTTGATGCCCTACTCTCGGACATATGTATTGCAACCTCGGTGGCACCAACTTATCTTCCAGCTCATTATTTTGAAACCAACGGCCTAAAAGGAAAAGTTAGAGAATTTCACCTGATAGATGGTGGATTGGCAGCAAATAATCCGGTATGTTCAATACTCATATTATCACATAGCCAATATAAACCGTTAGAAAAACAAACCGATTGTATTTTTGCCCTTGCAGACTTTGATTGCTATTGGTGAAGTGACTTTAGTTAAGGGGAGTTCAGACTTCTTTACTATAAAACCAATGGATCGGACTATGGTGATATCCTTAGGAACTGGCTCATCGAAAGCTGAACTGAAATACAATGCTCATGTTGCCTCCAAATGGGGTGTGTGGAATTGGTTAACGAGTGGTGGTTCCACCTCATTGATCAATGCTTTCAGTCAAGCAAGTGCCGCCGATATGGTCGATTTGCATCTTTCTGTGGTGTTCAAAGCCCTTCACTCGGAGAAAAACTATCTTCGAATTCAGGTATATGCTTTTATATAGCATAAATTGGAGTTGAGTTGATGTTTAATTGACGTACACATAGGATGGAAATAAACAAATGCAGGATCACACACTAAGTGGCGAAGTATCTTCAGTAGATATAGCAACAGAGAAGAATCTGGACCATCTTCTCAGAGTTGAGAGGACTATTGAGACAACCAGTTTCCAGGGTTAATGTAGAGATAGGCAGATTCGAAGCTTGTAATCATGAGACTAATAAAGAGGCTCTTATAAGGTAACTACGTACATAAAATGTTTGAAAACCCTAATTGCTCAACAGGTTTCAATATTTAGAATGGTAAAATATGCAACCTAGCTAATAGAAATTTATAACTGATATTAATATGTAGGTTTGCAAAATTGCTGTCCGAAGAGAAGTGGCTTCGCCTTGCAAGGTCTCCCCATGGACATATTGCAAAGTCTCACTGATATGTATGTTGCAAAGTTCCACGAGAAAGTCTTCGCATATGGTTCTCTATTTTAGCACACATTGTTTGAAGTAATAAAACAATTTTCATGTTGTAATCTCAACGTATGGGGGCACATGATCATCAACCACCGTACTTGATTCTTTTGATAATGTTATTTATGATCGAATAAAACCCAGGTGGCCGGATATCATCAATGTAACAGATCAAGCTTTCTATTAATTCTGGTTTGTGTCCGTCAATAAAACCTTTTAGCTTTTCTCCAGCATTTAAGCAATCTTTAAACACAATAATTGAGATGATTCATATATATATATATAAGAAAGTAAGATGAACTCATGATAGAATTATGTTGAGAGTATGAATCCTTAGGCCCAGTTTGGCCCCGCTGGTATTACAGATTAGGGGAATTTGATTCTACACCCAAAATTCACACACCCCTTTTAGAATAAACTCATCCATAAGAGTGTTTTAATATATACACCCAAACCAATTAATTAGGTTTATTTAAAATAAATAAAAAACCTATTAAATAGGATAAATATTAAAACCTAATGTTGTTAAGAATTACTAAAGCTGCCACTATCAAATTCCCCATTCACCTATTAAATAGGATTAATATTAAGGGTTCTTGACCAAAAGCACCAAAATGAGGCAAAGTTATCCCATTTACCCAACCAACAGATTTTTATTCTCACTTACCCTGTTTAAAGCAAAATGATAGTTTTGCCCTTCACTTAATTACATCTGCCTCTCTCTCTCTCTCTCTCTCTGATATGCTCTCTCTCCGTCTCTCTCTCTCTCTCATCGCTCCTCAATCTCCAACTCCGGCGAGGTTCGACCTCTCGCCCAGGTTCCGTTGCAACTCGCCGGTGAGCTAGACTGCGTCCAACCGCTGTCGCTCTGACAACGACCTTGTCCAACCGCTGCAATGCCCAGATTTCGTGCAACTCGCTGGTGAGCTCGGCCGCGTTCAACCGCCTGGCCGGTGCGGGTCGACTTTTGCCCGGATTCTGCTGCAGCTCGTCCAAGCTCGGCCGGCGCTGACAACAACGACCACACGACGTCTTCGATGGCTTCCTGGACACCTCGCCGTCTCTGTGGCGTCGCCAATGGCCTCCTGGACGACACTGGTGCTCGACCCAGGCTGTGGCAGAGGAGAGAGGTGATTGGGTGCCCAGAGCTTTTCTCTGGGTGCCCAAATCAATTTCTAGCTTCTTCTTTTTTTTTCTTTTTTTTTTTAAGTAACAGGACATAAGGAAAGGAAAAAAATTGCCCCCCAATAGTCGTCTATTGCCCCTCTATTGGAAGGCAATAGACGGCTATTGGGGGGCAATAGACATTTTGAATTGATGTAATCTCCTTTATTTTTTTTTTCTGTAATCAAAGTTTTATTTGTCTAAATTTAGGGAGATTAGTTCTCATTCTGGCAACTGAAAGTCCTATTGGAGGGCAATAGACGTCTATTGGGGGCAATACATGGCTGATAGTAGTCTATTGGGGGGCAATAAACGTTTATTAGGGGGCAATAGACCTAAACCTTTATTGCCCCTCTATTAGGAGGCTAAAAAAAACTTTCAGGCGAGATTTTCAGCAAATTCCAGTGGGCGGCAGCCGGTGACCGGAATCCGACGGCCGGTGACAGGAATCAAGCCACCGGATTCCGTCGGCCTATGACCGGGCTCCAGTGAAGTCTCCCATGATTTCTCTCTCTTCCATTTTCTCTCTCTCTCTCTCTAAGTACAAAGGGGTGAGGGTAAAATGGTATTAAAATTTTTTTAAAAAAAAAAAAATCTTAATGGGGTATTAGGGAATACCTCCTTAGAGTGTTTTGGGTAAAAGGGAATTAAAAAAACTTAATGGGGTAAGTGGGAAAAATATCTCTTAAAATGGGGTAAATGGACAAAAACCCTAATATTAAAATCCAGTCTTGCTGCCGATGGAAGTCATGAAACGGCTGCCCATATACGTTGCCCGGAATTACTCAACCCTTGATTCCAACAATTGAAAACTCTCCTCTGGGTTGGAGGTTATGTAATCTCCACATTCAAAAGCCTAATCTCTACATTCAAAGCCGGTATCAATATCTCCACAATCGTGCGATTATGTTTTTGATTTCATGCATGTTGTGATTGTGATATAAATGGATTGCACAATAAGAGGTTGGTGGGTTGCCTTTGTTCAACTGCATATCCCTTTAATCCGATTGGTACGGTTGATGAGCATTGTGTTTGCTACCTATTCAATAGCTGTGTGTCTTCCTGATGAAGAGATATTTGTTTTGTGATTTTTCAGGGTTTATGCTATTGAATAGGTATAATAGACTCTACAAGTTCTTGATTGCATGTTTCTTTTTCCTCTTATTGTTTCTCAATAGATTCTCCAAGTTCTTGATGGCTAAAGAATACTCCCACCTAGAGTTTAGGTGCGACCTTCTCCACAATCATGCAATTATGTTTTTGATTTCAAATTGTGATTGTGATATAAATGGATTGCACAATCAAAGGTTGGTGGGTTGCCTTTGTTCAACTGCATATCCCTTTAATTCGACTGGCACGGTTGATGAGCATTGTGTTTGCTACCTATTCAATAGTTGTGTGTCTTCCTGACGAAGAGGTATTTGTTTTGTGATTTTTCAGGGTTTTTGCTATTGAATAGGTATAATAGACTCTACAAGTTCTTGATTGCATGTTTCTTTTTCCTCTTATTGTTTCTCAATAGATTCTACAAGTTCTTGATGGCTAAAGAATACTCCCAACTAGAGTTTAGGTGCTATCTAATAATAGGAACATCTCCACAAAAAAATGTTTAATCACGTTGAGAAAACTACGAAATATAATAGGAATATTTACACAAACATATCTACTAAAAAATAGCAAATATATAGATCAAATCTGAAAGGAAAAAATATACAATAATTAAGGCAATTAATCTTTTTAAATAAGGAATATCTACACACACCATCTCCTAAAATATGGCATCAGTTATATACTATAATTAAGGCGATTAATCACGTTGAGATATCTAATAATAGGAATATCTACACAAACATATCTACTAAAAAATGGCAAATGTATAGATCAAATCAAAAAGGAAGAGATATACAATAATTAAAGCAATTAATCATTTTTAAATAAGGGAAAATAAATTGATTGTATTAAATTCTAATTTGTGTTTATAACTGATGCCATATTTAAATTCAAAAAAAAAATAGCTATATTTGAGGAATATTTTCCTTATTCAATCAGAAGGGTAAAATAGTCAAAGTAAAAAAAGGTGAAAAAACTTAATTATAGACTTAAAACCTATAAGGAATGTTT
The DNA here is from genome assembly GCF_002994745.2 of Rosa chinensis. Taxonomy (NCBI): domain Eukaryota; kingdom Viridiplantae; phylum Streptophyta; class Magnoliopsida; order Rosales; family Rosaceae; genus Rosa; species Rosa chinensis. The sequence continues at coordinate 65,762,111 of NC_037093.1, forward strand.
AATTATGTGAATGGGTGTAGATTAAAAGAAAATATAGGAACGAGTTTTTCTTAATAGGAGCTTCATTTTTGGGTTTTTTTTTCTAATTTTCTCTCTAGGGGTAATCAGCTTTTTTATTAAGTTAAGGGCATGTTTACTTACTTGGAATGGGAGGGAATGATTACGGGGTAAAAACATTCCTGCATTTACTAACACATAAAGGAATCGGAATGATTCCGGGTAAAAGAATTCCTGCGTTTACTAACACATGAAGGAATCGGAATGGATGTAGGTCCCACCTCCTTATCAGGAATCGATTCCTGAATACTCAGGAATTCGATTACGAAGGGGGAGATGGGTTTAGGAATCATTCCTCCGGAATCAATATCGATTCCTTTCTTCTCCCATTCCACTTGTCTTCGATTCATGATTATTTTCCATTCCAAGTAAGTAAACGTGCCATAAGTTAGTTGATGCGTTTGGTGAAGGGGTAAAGCTATGGTATGTTAACATTTCTCATACATCAACTATTTTTATCCTTTTAAGGACTCATGTTACCAATTTGAGGACTAATATTACTATTTTGAGGACTCATATGGTAAACTAAGAAAATTTGCCATTTTAAGGACTCATGTTACCACTTTGAGGACTAATATTACTATTTTGAGGACTCATGTGGTAACTAAGAAAATTTACCACTTTAAGGACTCATGTTACTACTTTAAGGACTAATATTACTATTTTGAGGACTCATTTTACCACTTTTAAGGCAATTGTATGCATGTCATACGTTAACACATTGTAGAATTTTCCTTGGTGAAGTAAGAAACTGCAACTTATTTCTCAAGTTCACAACTTTCAATGCAGATTATAGAAGTTGGCTAAACCATACTTTTAGAAGCAGCTGCCAATAGAAGCAGCAATTGGATTTTTTTTAATACCAAAAGAGTCCTCATCTGCTCATAAGTTCCTCTATTCCCTCTATCTCATCAAACACTCAAAGCTGATTATTCTAACAACACAGCATAAGTCTTTTTTTTTATAATCACAGCTACACCAACTCGACCTTAAACTCATTATAGTATTAATTCTGGATGAAGTAGATGAATTATGTTGAGAGTATGAATCCTACAGGGAAAGGTTGAGACATTGTCTATGGGTTTATATGAATTCGAGTTAACTTCCTCCATTGCCAATTGGTTGTGGTTGGTAAGCCTAAATTACTACCAGAGCGGGTTATCCCAGATTCTTTCCCACATATGTCTTGCGGCCTCACGAGCTTCACGTTGCATGATATATGAAAATTTGTCATATGTGCGGGGGTGTTTTGAGAGTATGACTCCTACATGACAATATAGGGACCTTATCTATAAGTTTATAAGGATTTAGGTTAACTTCATCTATTGACAATTGATTTTAGTTGTAAAACTCATATAATCATGAAAGGCAATTTACAAATCAAACTTAAAAGAAAAAAATAAAAGAAATACCGAGGAACTCTTAAATTAACTAGAGTTAATTACATATAAGTGCATCTTTGAATGTTTTTTAGCCATAAGGTCACCAACTAGTTGTTTCCCTCATAAGGCCACTAGATTAAAAAATGTGTTATATTTTGGATATAAAAAACTAACATATTTACATAAATGCCACTAGAGTAAAAAGTCAATAATCATTGTCTCTCTCCTTTCCGGCAAGGTCTCCGGTCAACTCTGGCAGACCTCCGGTGAACTTCCGGCGGGTCTCCGACCGACTCCGGCGACCACAAAAGCTGCTGTCACTAACACCAAAAGCTACTGTGGCTAACAACAAAAGCTACTCTGATGAGATTTCGGACAATCTCCGGCGAGGTCACAAAAGCTACTATCACTAGCAATAAAAACTACTTTGATGAGATTTCCGGCAACCTCCGGCGAGGTCACAAAAACTACTGTCACCAACAAAAGCTACGTTCCCCAAAACCAAAACCTACTATCCCCACCAACAAAAGTTATTGTCACCAATATCAAAATCTACTCTCACCAACAACAAATGCTACTGTCACAAATACCATAAAGCTACTCTCATCATTAACAAAAGCTACTCTCACTATCACCAAAAGTTACTCTCATCAATGCCAAAAGCAATAACCAAGTAGAAAAAAACCACTACCAAGCAGAACAAAAGCTACTCCCAGAGACTGAAAAAGCTATTCTCAGAGACTAACAAAACTATGAAAATGTAAATGATACAACCAAAATAAAAATGCTACTACAATTGAGAAAAGAAATCATATTCAATGATACAAAAAGTATCCACGGTTCAACAATGATATAACTATGTAAGAAGCTACTTCCATAGTTGTAAAAAGCTAGTAATATAGTTGTGAAAATCTATTACAATAGTTGTATAAAGTTACTATCAATGTTGTAATGTTATTGTGATTTTTCAATGGTGACGCCCTAATCCCATAGGCATAATTTTGCCACCTTTAGCACGAGACTTCATTTCCACATTTCTTGGTTAGCCAAATGATCTCTTGGCCAATGAAGACTTCAATATCGAAATTCACATGAGTTTCGAAATCTACCGCTACAAATGCAAAGGGGAAGAATTCTACAAGAACAAAGATACAACAAAATATTAGTATTTGAAATAAAAACTAAAAACAACAATGTATTGCTAAAACCGCAAACGTGGCACTCTTTATCAACTAGATAATAAAAAATAAGAAATCTAAAAAGCTGCTGACATAAGTACAAAAAGCTACTATAACACATGTACAAAACTATTGGACCAGTAATAAAAAGCTACTGACATACAGGTCGCACAAAACCTGCTGATTATCCATGTTGATAGTGTAACACAAATCTCAAACAAGAAATGTTAAGAGATGCGAAATCATAACAAAAAGAAAATTGAATTTCATTCATAATTATGTTTTTTCAATTTGATAAGTTATTAACAAATGACCGCATAGAATCAATCAAAATGAAAACAAAAAAGTTACTGACATCAGATTGCAAAGATACTAACATAGGAATAGAAAGCTACTATCACTATATTGAAAACCCACTATAATAGTTATAGAGTGCTACTAACTTCAATTAATCAAAATGAAAACAAAAAAAGCTACTGACATCAGTTTAAAAAGATACTAGTGTATAAATAGAAAGCTACTATCACTGTATTAAAAAGCCACTATAACATTTATGGGAGTTACAGATTTGAAATCAATCAAAATGAAAACCAAAAAGCTGCCAGCTTGAAAAGATACTAAAAATAGACGGAGAGCTACTATCAATGCATTGAAAAGCCACTATAACAATTATAGAGAGCTATTGACTTGAAAATTGAAATCAAATAAAATGAAAACAAAAAAAACCTACTAACATCATGTCGAAAAGATACTAACATAGTAATAAAAAACTACTATCACTGTGTTGAAAACCCACATAAAAAAACCAAATCATTGGCGACACAGCAAAGAAAAATGAGTGATGATTCACACTTCACCCTCCTATTTCTGTCACATTTACCTATCAATCTAACAAGATAATCAATATGTTTTGATAGTGGTTGACTGGTTGCACACCAGCATAAGTGCTAGTACCCAAAAATAGCAAAACCTATCTTTCATAGATCACAATAGTTACCTGCAAATTCAATGCTAACTATCAAACGCTGGTAACCATTCATTGAACTTTTTTCTAGGGGTCTGGAAGACAATAGAGCTACCTGTGACATCCAACACAATGTATACCACATCAAACTAATAAATAAAGTGTAATTAATGAATTTACCTTTATGGAGCAGTAGCAAATTAAGCACTAACACAACAGAGTTGCAGAGACTATGTTTCTTAATCAAACAAAGGCAATGTTGGATGAAGAATTGTCTTTTGAGCATAATAGAATGCATTAGGAACCTAAACACAAGCAAATTGATGTTTAGTTTTCAAGCTCTTGCACAAAATCTGAATACAAAATCTAAAAGTAGCAGCAGAACACTCGATGCATGTCTCAATTTCCCTATACCGCTGCATGATTGGTGTCAACACCTGCTCCATACTCATCGAATCATGCTCGTCTCTCAAATCCAACTTGCATCCAACCAAAATTACTAGTACTTTTACCTAAACCATTTCGAATCATATTACCTATAAACCTAACCACCAAATTAGGTATCAGCTAAGCAAACCACTTGAATTTACAAAGCAATACCTCCAACCGACGAAGCTCAGGGAGCCAGAAGCTAGAGATACGAGTAAGCGTCAATGGCTGATCATAGGCGTACATTAGCATCATTGCATCAACTCGCTTTAGTTCTTCACTGCACTTAATACTAGTCTCCATGATAATAATTCACACATCCACAAAATCAAAATCAAACGGAGCTCCGTTTACAGTTGCATAGGGATTTACATCAGAAATCGATAAGTACAACTAACCTGGATGAGGTGCCGATAACGGTGATGGGAATACAATCGGAGGAGGTGATCAACGAGCACATGCCTATCAGATCTCCGAGCGACTCCGATTTGCTCCAAGTCGGCGACAGCAAAATCTCGCAAATCGAGTACAAAGCACAGCTCAACCATTCTCCAATTCAAATGCGTTCCGGACATTGAGACTACAAAATATTGGAGTACAGTTCGAGGAGAGCGACTCGGCTTCGATTTTGAGCTCCTAGCCGCCGGGGTCGATGATCGGAAGCTCGAGGTTCTTCATCTTCTTGTGCGGCTGCCATTCATTTTCGTCTGAGCGATGATCGGAGCTTTGCGCCGTTTTAGCTATGGCTAGCGTCATCGAAGTTCTTCAGACCAGAACGACGCCATCAGACGGAGGAGGTCGATTCCGTGTCTAGGTTTTGGAATTGAACTCTGAGAGAGAGAGAGAGAGAGAGAGAGAGAGAGAGAGAGAGAGAGAGAGAGAGAGAGAGAGAGAGAGAGAGTGATTGATCTGTAATTGGCTTCGGTGGTGTGGTTAGTTTTTTGAGGTAGAAGGGTAAAATCGTCAAGGTGGGGTAAATTTGAGTTCTCAAGTGGCCTTATGATGACAAAAAATGTAAGGTGGCCTTATGGCTAATTTAAGTTTCAAAATGACACTTGTGTGTAATTTTCTAAATTAACTAAGCCTTCTAACCAACCCACTGAATGAACCTCTAGATCTATGACACGTGGTGCTTTTGCTGATGAAGAAAGTTGGAGAATAGGAGTTGTGTTAAATTTTAAAATACTTCGACTCTCAACAACGATTAAGCTAGCTTTTATGTTAAGTCACGTACCATTAATTCTTTTACTGATAGATGGGATGTTTTGTTTCTAATTAAACTCATGAGACTTAAAGCTTCCAAATGAAGAAAAGGAAAATTATAGTGCAGAACAAGCTGCTAGTTCCATCACAAATAACAAAGGTAGTAGATTGGTATTTATTGAGAACATAATCTCAGTACGCACGTACTGAGTTACAAGATTGTCAAAACTCTAGTATTAAGCATCAATATTCCACCATCACTATATATGATGGGCATTTATTTTTCTTCAACAGATCGAGTATCAAGCTTATCGATCAGCTGGCAGATGCTGGGTTTGCTTGTGGTGCTGCTGATCTGATTGCACGTTCCTTCTTCTCTTTGGAGAGAACTGCCGCTACCCTGGATATGCAGAATGATTAAGAAAACAAATAACTAATTAATAATAGTAATATTAATGAATATATGTTTATGATGCTTTGATACAAATCCCAGTACGTACAGAGAGTAATTTGTAATCAGTAAGTACCTTCTGAGAGCCTCTTCATTAGTAATATGACGTTCATCAGGCTCATGGAGGCCGGTAGCTATATTCAACTTTGAAGCTTGTTTCTTTAACAGTGCCTCTCCCACTTTTACAAGTTTTTTCAAGTTTTCGGGCGTAGCATTATCCATAGAATTCAAGTCGGTGCTCAATTGGTCATCCTGCCCACATTAGAGTTTAAGCATATTATACTGGATGCCATGGGACACTTGTACGTAATCACATTAGTTAAGCAAACAATCAAAATAATCAGATTGTTTGTTCTCTTATCAATTGTTTAAAACATGATTCAATAGATCGATGTATCTATATCTACCTGAATTTCGAAGGTAGTTATTGTCAGACCAAAGAGCTTGGAAAAGGGTAGAAAGGTGGCAATCTACCATGTCACTGAAAGCTCTAATAGAGAAGCCCAAATAATACAGAGGAAATGAGAGTGAAATTGTATTGCGTATCAGGTCAATTACAAAATGAAAGCTGAGTACATATTTATACTAGCTGAAAAGAACATATGAGGTACACGTGCAAGAGAACTGATGGCCAGAAAGAAACTGATTGCTAACAGACCTTATTAAGCTAATAGCAGAAAAGTAACAATAACAGAAAAGCAACAATATTCAACAGATATATTTGATCACAATCCTAACACCCCTCCTCAGCTTGATGGGAGGATGCTAACATCAAGCTGTGTTAATGTCTAAAAGTCTAGCGGTAGCTGGACCTTAGTTAACGCTGATCCGGCGGGCGGATCGATACCTTTGTTGTGAGTGGTTCCCGTTACCTGTCAAATAAAATACAATGGGCGTCAGAGGGAGACCGCGCCGGGCGGTCTTCAACTCTCCGATGCCTAAGTTAGTCAATGTATTTATGTTGACAAAGTAACAGTAGGTAAGTATTGAATGCGTCATTAATGAGGAGAGAGGAGAGAACCTTTTATAGGTGAGGAAGAGGATGATCTTCTCTTTGTTTTCGATGTGGGACTGATGGTGCTTCAGTTCCCAGTTTCAGTAGCTTCTGATGCCATCTTGACACGGCGCGTGGCGGCGCGTCGGCGGTGCTTTGGGGTTGATCCGGGGTTCAGGCGGTAACCCGGCTAACTGTCTTTACGCCAGTCACTCATATGGTGGGCGTTGGTACCCCTGGTGGTACCATGAGCGTGGCTCATTATAGCTAATTATGCTTGCAAATGGACATGTATGTACAAGCTGGAACATATGTATAAGTGTTTGAGAAGAGCAGAAAACCATGGTGAATAAACCTGGAAGCTATCACACCATATCTGTACTTCAGCCAGGAGGAATGAGTGGCAGTGTCTGACATAGCCCCATAGGATGAGAGGCATGCCTGCAATGCAGAAGAGTTTGATCCAGAGAAGTGGAAAGAGGCTTCCAGATGCCTTGAGATGAGAAAGAGGTAATTCCCCTAAGTACTGCTTGTTGCCATTCTAAGAGTTCTTTAGAAGGAACTTGAGTTGCAAAATGATATGTCATGTGAGGAGAGGCCTCACTTGAAGCTCTGTCATTGAAGTTCCCAGAAAAATGCTCAGAGATAGTATGATATGGCTGAGAGATAGTATTCTTGTAATTCTGAGAAGGGCAGCCATTTTGTTGAGTGAACTGAGGTGACATAAAACATGGTGTATTGCTAATTTGTGAAGAAGCATCAAACGGGTAAGATGGAGACATATTATTCTGAGAGAAACCACTATAATTGTGAGATTTAGAACCAATATATGAATTGATGTGAGTCCGAACTATCTCTGTAGAAATATGAAGTGCTAAGCTGTTGAGGCCCAATGTAGGATTGCTGAGACAAATTGCTTTCACTGTTGACACCAAAGTTACTATGTGAACCTCCATTTTGAGCCACACATCCAGAATGCAGAGTAAATGATCTATTTAAATTTTGAGCAAGATATTGAAGGTACTCAACATTGTGGACCACAGAATTGGTTGGAAGAGTTGGCATATTATATATGCTTGTGCTGTAGGTGTAGAGCAGTTAAAAGGCATAGCCAAACTAACAGGATTGAAGCCAACAACACGTTGAGAAAAACCAGTAGGCAAAAATGGTGAGGTGTGAACAACATTTGCAGTTGGAGAAAGAACAATGGAACCAGATGCATTTCCCTTGGTCATGTCTTTGAAATTATCATCATGTGTCACCATTGTAGCCTTAGAAGGCAAAGAAATAGACTTAGCCTCTTCAAGTTCAGCTTCAGCAATGAGTAAAAGAGACCTTAACTCTTGTATTGAAATGGGGTTATGCTTAGCCCTGATTATAGTCTTCATAGTAGTATAGGCTGATGGAAAACTAAGAAGAACAGAGACAATTATGTCTTCATCTGTCATATGAATCCCTACATTAGCCAACTAATCACAAGCAATCTTCACTCGATCCAGGTAGTTGTCAATAGAATCTGACCCTTTTTTAAGTTTGTAAAAGTTGCTCTTTAGTTGCTCTTTGTTAAACCAAGAAGTAGAGGCATACCTCTTTTTAAGCAATCACCAAAGTTCTCTAGAAGTGTTACTGCCAACAACAAAAGAGAGAACACCACTAGATAGAGTAGCAGCAAGCAAAGTCATAACAGCATAATCATTTTATTTCCAACTAAGGTACTCTGCTGTTATTTCAGATAAGATACCACCTTCTTCTGTGATCATGTATTGTGAAGGACAAGGAAATGATCCATTGACATATTCCATTAGGCCACAAGCTCTTAACATTGTCTCTAACAAAAACTTCCATATGACATAGTTAGAGCCATCTAACTGAACTGGAATCAAATTGTAGAAGTTGGACAGTAGACAATTTCTTAAGTCAATATCGGTATTCATGATGGTAGGCAACACAGATCAACACTCAAAATTCACCACTGATGATCTCCAATGACGAATTGATGAACATAATCAAAATCTAACAACTTCCAACTTATGCAATATATAGCAACTTCACACTAGTAACAGATAAAATCCAGCAAAATAGCTCTATGATCTTCAACAATTTCTAATATGATCTTGAACAAATTCTGATGAGAAGCTAGGATTTGTAGACTTCCATATCTTCCAAAATCACAAGTAGATCTTCCACAATCTTCAATTTCCAGTAAGTCAACGAGAATTGCACAAAAGCAAGTACTGAAACTTCAACAAGTAAAAAAAAAAAAACTAGGGTTTCATCAAACTTCAATCTGAAGCAAAACTCCAACAAATCTCATGAATCTTGACTAAGAGTAATAGCATACTACTTCAAACATAGAATCAAAGCTTCGAAACCAAAAATCAGCAACAAACATCAACTATAGAACTTTCATAATTCCAGATCTGAAGAATGAACTTATCTCAAGTTTGAAATCTTCAATTCTGCAGAAATCAACACTAGCAGGAAGAACTAGAAGAGAACGATAGCTTGATTCACACACAATTTACGTGTGTTTCTAGCCCTAATTACCTTGAAATTAGCGAATACTCAAACATTATTTCGTAGTATTACTTTGTTTTCTTCATTTGTAGGAAATTATGGTCAAGAGAGGAAAAAGACGAAAGACGCAGCAAATTCGAGCAAAAAGTCAACTCCTACTAAAAGACCAAAAGTCAACTAGTTGACCATCGGGTCAACCAAGTCAACTTGGCCCAATAGCAAGAAGTCCGGGCCCAAGACCAAAGAAGCACACAAGTGAAGACCCAAGCCCATTTGTATTACATCTTTGTATTTAAATTTCAAATTCAAATTGATGTAATGACAATAATAATTAGTGGATCACACACCTCACACACATCACACATGTGGATTGAGATATTTATTTGTGTTCACACTAGGCACACACTCACTTACACTTTTACCCTCCGGTTTTCTTTTTATTTTCCAAAATGTTTTCTAAACTTCTAATTCTCTACATTTTTATTAGGTTGTTTTAGTCTTTTCATTTTACCTTTTTTCTACTCGTTTTTGAGCCCTTGGATCTAGGATACAAGTCTAATCTTGACCCTTGAACCCAATGAGGTATTTAAGCACCTTTACACACACATTTCACAAGCTAAAGACCCATTTTTCAGCACCCTAGGCCTTTTGGCCGAATTTGGGACTTCTTTCTCTTCTCACCTCTTCTTCTCTTCTTCATCCCCCATTCTTCACATGTAAGCTTGCACAAGGAGGAGGCACACACATTTCCAGTATCTAGGCCACCATCTCTACACCATGGCTTCATAAGGGTAGCAAGAGAAGCCATGAAGTTATGGCAATAGCTAGTGACAAGCTTTGCCTTAAATTTCATGGATTTGTCCTCTCTTTCCCTCTTCTTTCTCTCTCTTATTTCTTGCTTATGGTGTTGTTTGATGTGTATTGATATATACTTGTGTGTGACCTCTCATGGTTTTAGGGTTTTGAAACCCAAGTTTAGTTTTGTATGGTTTTGTTGAGGAATTAATAAAATTGATGTTTATTCATATGATTTGTGTACTCTTGCTTTAATTTCTTCACTCTAGATGTATGGTTTAGGTTTTCCCCTCCTTAATCTATGTTTGGTGTGTTGGAATTGGAATATTAAATTGGGAAATTTATATTTCAATTTAGATTATGGCATGAGTATGGTGGAATTTGCCCATTGCATATCTCTATTTCCATTTGGATTTCTTAGATTGTAGTTCTCCAATCACCCAATTTTGAGTATTATTACCCTTGATTGTCTGAATAGTATTCAGAATTGTTGGGTAGGGTAACTGTTATCACAAGTAATCTTTTCGACCTTATTACTTGTGGTAATGCTTGCTAGAGTGTATTACAATCGATTGTCGAAACATAAAGCATTTAGTTTTGAGCACTTGTGGCCCTAACAAGGCATAAGGTTTGAGACTAGTATAGGGTAGCTAAAAACTAAGTATTCTTTCTTCTTCTTGTTTTGCTTAGGGTTTGACTACTATTTTATGACAATTAATTTAGCTTTCTTTTCGACCTCTTAATGCTAAATGGAAATCCGACAAAACATTTGAAGCATCATTTGAATTAATCATCATCATTCCATATGATTTTAGATTTGTGTGGAGAACCTTGAATTCCATGGTGACCCTTGATGCGATGCATCCCATCCTTCTATCTATCTTATTTTTATGTCGTAGTTAGTTAGTTTATTTATCATTTATGAAAATCCAAAAAAATATTGTGACTTTCCCACTACCATTCATTTGTAAATCCATGTGGGCGTGAGCATTACAAGAACTTTTGTGTGTTTCACGGCCCTATCTAGGCCGCAAGGCCATCTATGTGACTTTGTGTGATGCAAAGTTATGCTTGAATGAGGCTCGGTGCCTTGTTTAGCATTTTTTCTATTTTAATTTGTTTGTGCAAGTTATTTTCGGTGACCTAGAACCATAGGATTCTTAGCTAGCTCGTAATCCCCGAGGTACGATAAACCGGGACGTAAATACTTCCCATCTTTGATGACCGTGTTGATTGTTACGCGATAGGAAAATGAAAAACGCTCAAATCATAGCTCCATGAACCTCAAGTAGCTAGGCACAAAATATGATCCCGATCGAACCTGGCTCTTGATGCCATGAAAGCTCTAATAGAGAAGCCCAGATAATACAGAGGAAATGAGAGTGAAATTGTATTGCGTATCAGGTCAATTACAAAATGAAAGCTGAGTACATATTTATACTAGCTGAAAAGAACAGATGAGGTACACGTGTAAAAGAACTGATGGCCAGAAAGAAACTGATTGCTAACAGACCTTATTAAGCTAATAGCAGAAAAGAAACAATATTCAACAGATATATTTGATCATAATCCTAACAGTCACTACTTGCTTCATTGAGTACATCTAACAATGGACATTGAAAGTTGGCTTGCATCAACCATGTCATAATACCCCACTTAGCTGCTACTCTGGCATCGTGCTTGGATTTTGCTGATGAACTAGTACCCAAAGATATGAGGAGCGAGGAACCTATTACCCTGATCAGCTGCCTCAACCAGAGAGAAGTCAGTATTTCCCTTCTTGATTTCTTTTGTCACTTCGGTTATAGCAGTTTGTTAGTATAGATTTTATTGTATATTGGCATTCCTAATACAAAACCTAGAGTCTTAGGTCTAAGTTAGAAGTGTGCCAATCATTGGAGTGAAGACCTAGTCGAATGAAAAGAAAAAAACTCAATGCTTCAGTTGACTCCTCAAGATACTTTACATGTAATTGCAAATGCATCTCATACATTATGTGTCTTTATGCATACTAGGATTGATGCATGTGTTGCAATCCTGGTTAGTTCAGAATATGTGAGTTGGTCTGTATTCGATTTCTTTAGTTTGGAGATCTTTTGTGCATTATTGCTATCAATCATTAAGTTGTAAAAGGATATTTATTCTACATGATTTGTTCAGTTAAGTCTATCTTTTTTTATTGAGAGCTTCTATTCATACCTCCAATATTGGTATTTGGACATTTTTTCTTTTTTTTTCAAATAATAGTTGACTTTGTCAACTCATGTCAAATTACCAATAAAGACATAAATAAGGAAAAAAAAAATCTCTTCTTATATCTACGAACAGTAATACTCTTCAACTTGGGGAAAACTTTCTCTTCCAATATAAACGCTAAAATATATATCGCCAAACATTATTTAACGTTGTAGTCAAAATTTTCAGAATTTGATTTTGTCCTTGTAATGTGATAAACTTCCTTGCTCACACAGCTAACAATTTACAAGATCTATCACTGCACTATAAAAAATAAAAAATAAAAGGAGAGAAAATGGGAAATACAAAGACACCTCAGTTGATGAAGCCTTACTCATTCTGAATGCAAACAAACATGTGAACAAGCGGTGACAAAAAGCAGTACTCCAACACATTTATATGATAAACGCAGCAATGGGTAGTTGTCCACAAAATCTTCTCGCACATCATCAGTCAGAGCAATTTTATGTGGAACTATTCTATAGATATGATGAAAAATTAAACCCTATGGTATAAATCTATAGAGAATGCACTAGACTCACGGTTAATTATTGTAATTTCCTCCACTATCCCATACATATCTAAAACAAAAGAACCATGTTTATTTCAAGTTGCTATTGAATCAGTTTAGGGACAATGACATCTAAATGCAATGAAAATAATACTTGGAAAACATATTTGTATAAGATGATGAGCAAACATGGTATTGTTGCCTAACCAAGAGTCGACAATTCATTGAAAAAGTGCTAGCACCTCTGTAACTCGTATATGGAGGATGAACTTCAAAAAAAAAAAAATATTGCTGCAATTCTAAATCTTCAAAAACTAAAGGAGGTCCAACTAATGATCTTTGAAAGTATGAATAGAATCTAAAAAAAAAAGGGGCTTTTATTGATTTTATTGGACGATGGGCATTATAGGAAGATTAGAGAGGTGTAGATAGCAAAATGGTTATTTGTAAAAGTAAGTTGGAGGTCTATTAAGTGGGGAGGTCCAAATGCCAAATTTGGAGGTATGAATAGAAGCTCCCTTTTTTATTAGGGATAAAATCATGTTTATTTATAGAATATCTTTTTAGGATATGTCCCTTCCATATAAGGAGTCAATTAGGTTTTGGTGTCTTTATTGTCCAAGTTTTTAGGGGAGTCTGTATATTATAAACCAAAAGAAAATGCGTTCATTTGGTAGGCCTTTTGATGTGAAAAAGATTGTGTTCATCCATCGTGATTTAGAAAAATGCTTCATTCATCTTTGAATAGTGATGTGCTTCAAATCGTATCAGTAATCTACTTGTTCCATGTTAAAGTAGATTGTTGAGTCAAACACTTTTTCATTTATCAATCATATACTGCATATCAAGTACTCTTAAGGTCAGTTGGAGCTGTTGATGTGCAAAGAAGATTGAAGGTCGAGGTCAGTACTTGTCAATCCTACCAGTGAGAGCAGTTCATCAGTGGAGGAGATTTACGAAGACGTGATCATACAGCCTTCTAGAATGTGTCTAGTAAGTATAGCCAAGGTCAGTGCTATTGGTTGTTTGTAAGAGAACTCGTATCTTTCCATTAAGTGAATTAGTTTTCACTAGGGCTTTAGAGAGTTCACAGTTGTTTTTCTCATTTTGAGGTTTTTACTGCGCAAACAATTCTGGTGTCTCTTGATTGTTGTGTGATTGTGTTTACCTTTCTTTTCTGCACTTTATCTACACTGCTATATTTAGGGATTCATATATGTGTTTCAATCATTTAACGTTTCTTGCTGGAGTTTTTTGAATTAAGGAAAAGTTGTGGTTTCTGTAGGAAAAGCCTATTTACCCTCCCTCTAGGCTTTTTAGTTTCATCCCAATATTTTCATTAAGTCAAACCCTGAGAAGTATAATTAACACAAGTGACTTTTTATTTTTGATGATAAATTTTATTGCTTGGAAAGTGATCAATGATATGATCAATTAGTTAATATCGGGTTATTAGCAGCCACACCGCCATCAACGAGATGGAATTCTCTTGTTGCGGTTTTGAAATAATGCGAGGGAAGATAAGTTGGTGCTGCTGAAGTTCCGATGCATATATCCGACAGTAGAGCCGGATCTAATTTCTTGTTCCTTTTCAACTACAATAAACCAACATATAATTTTTTCTCGTTATTAACAATTATATATTAATAAGAGCACCAAAAATATACATTATATACACAAGAAATTTATAAGGATCAGACCGAAACAAACCTCGTAGGTGGAGAAGATAGCTGGTTGGAGGCAACTTATATCAAAAGTTGGGATTACAACATTGGTCAATGTCTGGTTCAATCGTCTGTCTCCTAATTTTTCCTTGATAAGCTTGTGTAAATACTTGCCATTATATTTTGGTGCGTATGCACCCTTTGCATTTTCTAAGGCGTCACCAAACAGTGGAATACTGTGGACAGATATGCAACATGCACAAGGAAATTAGTTAAATAGATCGTGGTTAATCGTTAAGCGTAATAGTAATTACTAATTAAATTTTAATTAATTATCAGTGTTGGAGATATAATTACTTGATTTGAGGGAATATTTTAGGGCAGTGCTCAAGGTAAAAATCGACAATCTGGTTAGCCGCAAACAAGGGACGGTTGTTTTGATCTGGGGCCGTAAGCATGGCGGTGACAAGGCCACCTGTGCTAGTCCCTACAATAACATCAAAATAATCTGCCAACCTTGCAGCTTCAGCATCCAGCTTCTGCATATATATAACATAACTGTTGAGAGTATACATTTCACATGGGAAAAATGAGACATTACCTATGAGTTTATAAGGGTTTGGACCACTCCATCTATTGCTAATTGGTTTTGGATGTGAACCCCAGATTACTTTATTATGGTATCGATCAGAGCTTGGTTATTCCACGTCTGCATGCCTCGCGGCCACACGAGCTCCACGTCACCCAATATAAGTTGTCTACATGTATAGCTTG
The DNA here is from genome assembly GCF_002994745.2 of Rosa chinensis. Lineage (NCBI taxonomy): Eukaryota > Viridiplantae > Streptophyta > Magnoliopsida > Rosales > Rosaceae > Rosa > Rosa chinensis. Next base: position 65,777,265 of record NC_037093.1, read on the forward strand.
AAAATTTGCTACACGTGCAGAGGCGTGTTGAGAGTATACATCCCACATGGGAAAAATGAGACCTTGCCTATGAGTTTATAAGGATTTGGGCCACTCCATCCATTGCTAATTGGTTCTGGATGTGAATCCCAGATTACTTTATCAAGTAATTAATATTAAATACGTGTTCAGTATTCAAACAATGACATATATATAAATTAACATTTTATTTTTTGTTAATTACCTGGAGCTCGGACTCTAGGAAGCTGAGCAGAGTTCTGGGGATAATCCCTTTGATTCCACCTCCATCAATGCTGAGAACAGTGATGAGCTTTCCATGTAAGGAAGCTGACCAGAGTTCCGGGGATGGCAAAGGAATGCACTTGCTTTCTCCATCTTGACTAGCTAGCTAGTACTGTTTACTTAGTTAGCTAGAAGATAATAAAACTGAGATAACTTGAAGAACTTATAAGCTAGGATGATCGACTAGCTATAGCTGAGGAGTGAAGATTACAGAGCTTGTATAGGCTTTATATAGAGGTCTCCTAACCTCCTTTTCTGTGTTTGCACTTGAAATTCAATGCACGTGGAAATCATGAAGAGTGAGAACTATACTCTCACTACTACAAAAATTGAATCAGACAACGACTAAAAACTGTCGTCTGATATGGAGGCAAAGCATCATCTATCGAGGCGTTGTCTGATGAAGATCGATTGTAGGGAACCGTCGTGTGAAGTGCTCGGCAGCATGGCGCGCAGCATGTTGGCAGCATTAGCTGTTGCGTGACTATTCTTCAGACGACGGACGACTTTAGAAACTGTTGTGTGAAGGCAATTCAGAGGTCGCTTTATTTTATGCCCGTTGTGTGACTTTCATTCAGACGACAGTTTTTCAAAGTATCCATTATCTATTTTACATTCAGACGACAGTTTTTATTTTTGGGTCATTGTGACTATTGTGCATATACGACAGTTTTTTGTGTGGTTATTGTTGTCCTAATAGAATGATTCAATGCATTATATTTGCTGGATGTGGAATCAAAAAAGACCAAATTAACTGATCAATATATATATATAGAAGAAATTGTTATAATTCACATCATGCACCAAAATGGATTGTCCAAAGTTAATCTTTTATCCCCAAAAGGAGTACATCTAATAGTACTCTCCTAGCAAAATACATCCAGAAATTTACTTGTGTCTAGCTTTGCTGCTTTCATGGCCTCATTGGAGTCTAGCTTTGGAAGTTTCCAAGCACTAACTCTGTAGGATTGCTAGTAATACCCTGATCCTCTGAGATATCCATAACCCAACGTCTTTAAGTTGCTTGTTTCTTGAAGCATCTTGCTGGTTCATGGATTACAAGCTCTCTAAAAGAAGATCATGTCATGCTCCCTCAGCAATCACAATAACCATATGTCCATTTTCTGAGTCGTTTTTCAATGAACTCAAAAATTCCACCTCGTCCCTTTAAGAAAGAAAGGGGGAATCTGGAATCAAACAATAGTCCACATCGCGACTGGCAAGTAGCATACATAGCTATGAAACCTGCAAACATGAATATATAGGTGCTATGTACAACTGCAAGCAGTCAACAACAAAATCAGCATGACAGAACCAAATTCATTTTGTAACGTCTCGTATCTCAATTTACCCGTTTACTAGTCATTTGGACGGTAAACGACAACTACTTTCACTTTTTACTTTGTTTGGATACTTTTAGTGGCCCTAAAAGTTGACTTTTTGTTCGGGTCAAAATTTGAGAAAATGTTCTTCATGAAAGTTGTAGAGGACGTTAAACTGAGCGCGTGCATATGTGGTACGTAAAAATCGGAGCTCGTATGTGAAAGTTATAAGCAAAATGTGAAAATTACTGTTCATGATAGATTAGTATAAATTTAGAAAAGTTACTGTGGGGGGTTAATTGTTCTCACCCTCTCTCTCTCAGCGCGATTTTCTCTCTCTTTTTCCTCGGTTCTCTCTCTCTCCTCTGCAGCTCCGGATAGTCTCCGTTTCCGATCACCTGGGGATGAACCGCGACCACCCCTAGCTTCGTCTCTTCCTCCTGGACTCGCTAGTGGTGGAGGCTCGCCGTGAATCGACCGGAAAATGCAGTTTCGACGCCGAGAAAAATTTGACTGTAGTTTGGGTCAACGCCTGTTTCTTCAGATTCTGGCCGTCTCCGGCCACCAAACTGGCGTCGAAGGTTCGGTTTTTGCCAAGGATCATTTTGCCCCTAGCCTTGAGCCACGATTTGCAGCGTGGAGGAAGAATCGAAGAGATGAATTTCTGGGTTACTATTCACCGATCGGGTTCAACGTTCTCCTTAATTGTTGAGGTACTTCTACTCATTTTCTGACTTTGTCTCAGTTGAGAAAGTTGTTGGGTTTGTTGAGTAGGTGCTGCTACCAAAGTTTGGTGGCCATCGGAGCTAGTGGCAGTGGTGGCGGCTGCAGCGTGTAGGGCAGTGTTTTGATTCTAGTTTTTAGCCCATTAAATCCTATAAATTTTGTAGAGCTTGTATGTGAATTTTGGAGGAGTTTGGAATTGTTTGTGATTTTCCGAAGTTCGGAGTTTTGTGATTGAATTGTGGAAAGTCCGGCCGTCGGATTTCCCTCATTTTCGTTGTGGAATATGTAAATCGAGGAATTGGTGTTATGGGTGTGATTTGGGTTGAATTTGAGAAGTAATGGAGATATGGATTTTCAGGTTTCGTTTAGGTTCGTAATTATTTATTCGAATTGTCGTTTATGGAAGTGTACTTGTGTACATGACGATATATCGAGCTACCGCTTGACGAAGGAACTCGTTTGCGTGGTCGCCGACCAGTACTGTGAGTGGACTTTTGATTTTAAGTGATGCATGCAATATTGTTTCGTAATTAATTATTACTTTTATTTATTTGAGAATATAAATTGATTTATCTCGGTTATAATTTTAGAATGATTTTGGCTCTAAGTTTTAAAAGGATATTACGAATTTCGAAATAAAGTATGATTTTCTATCTACAATGATTTTGGTTTTCGGATTATAAAGTGATTTCGGATTTGATTGGGTTTTGAGATTTATGAAATATTATAAAGTGATTTCGGGAATGAATTGTTTTTGGATTTTAAATGGAATTTTTGTCAAGGAAACGATTGATTTAATTATTCTTTTAGCGTGTGGGACACGCTGTTGATTTTTGTGACTTTCTACGAGAATTTCCAGGTACGGTTGGGAATTGTACCCGTGTTTTCTTTATTCGCAAGACTTATGGGGAAGCCTTATAGATTTACTGGATTTGAATGGTTTTTTTACCCCCATACCTGGGTCGCTATATTTTATTGCTAGCTAGCCTATAAGTACTCCTCCCTACTTACTATGTGTTTGTGGGTGAGCAAAGCAGAGCATGGGATGCTCCAGAGTGTGGGACACTTCGACCCGAGCCTGAGAGGCTCCCTTCTTTCGTATGGTGATACTTCTTCCCCATATCTTATCGTTGCTTGACTAGCAGGGCTAGTCCGATTTTCACTGTAGCCAGCGGGGCTGGTCTAATCTTCTTGAGAAACGAGATTTCAGTTTTACGATATATTTTTCGAATGTTGTGACTAGCGAGGCTAGTCGGTTTATCTTTTTGAAATCCTTGGATTTAAAGCTAAATGTGTTTTCTTATTGTGCATGCATCAGATTTTTAAAAGAATAAATGTGGGAAAGTATGAAATCTTTTTTCTTTTAAATTGTTTATTTTTGTCAACTCACGCTAACGTTTTTCATCTACTTTCCCCTGGGCCTTTCGGTTTCTAATGCCCAGTTTGCAGGCGTTATTAGTTGAGGTCGGGCGTACATGGTTCGAGGCATAGTTGACGAATAGCTTCCGCACTTCTTCGTTTGGCTCTGATCTATTGTGGGTTAATGTTTTGGGTAGTCCACTTTAGGGGTGACTCGGCCAGTTCTCGGTAGAGTTATCTCTAAGGTGGGCCCCGTATGGCCACCTCGGATTTCAGGATGAAATCTGGGGCGGGTCCTGTCACATTTAGCATCTAATGTTGTACAAAAATATATTGACGAAGCTGCATATGTACTCTAGTTGATAATCCACAAGTTAACGACATATGAGGTTGATATGATTGTCAATTCAATGACATTAAAGCAGCAACCGTGTATTTATAACTAAAGATGTACAGGCCACAACAATTGAATGACCAAAGAGACAGAAAATTACCATTGCATTTGAAGGAAGTACAAGACCTCCGGGTTTTAGTTAGCCAGTGATCTGTGGCTGTAATGACACTTCCAACCACACTGTTGAAAAGTAAGCACGTCAACAAAATAATTTCTTACCATATATGCCCATGTATATATTCAGAGGCACAATTATAAACTAGCAGTAATTATACAATCCAATAACCAACATTTTAAGAATATAATATACAAAATTTTTGATAGCTACTTCATACAGAAGCATGTATCCCATCCACTCTAAAATTATAACATCAACCTCCTCATCAATATCAAATCCTGCAGAACTAAAAAAGTTAGCAGTACCATTGGTTGACTTATACATGTGTAAGTCAGATTAATAAGTCGGTGCAAGGGAAAGCAAAGTACTTACAAGAATACAATAAGTCGTTGTACATGACCAATCTTCAATTACTCCCAGACCCTCGTTCAAGGCATAGGCAGCTTTCTTTCCTATAAACTGTAGTAAAAAAAATTTCAGTCAGTTTTGAACACTGGTGATAGATCATGAAGTTCACCAATTGTTTTCTCTAAGAAGCCTATATAGAAAGAATATTTAGATAAATAGAACCAATCATAATCATCAAGTATCAGATAAAAGAAAGAGGAAACTATGGTGGCGAAATGTTATCTCTTAGTATAGGATAGATAAAGTAATGGTCCCGGTCTCCCGGATCGAGCAGATGATAACGTTTTCTTTGTTTTTGGTGTTATGGAGCAACAAAGGCCCAAACGAAAAATGTATTACACGTCGGGAATATAGCCCAGGGATTACAATTACATTAGACAAACGCGATATTATCTCCAAACTGACATTTCTTCTTCTTCTTTTTTTGTTCAATTTGAGTGGACGAAAAAATAAGTCCGTTCAGATTTCTTCTGGGTACGGTTAACTTCAGCGTTTGAGCATCCCAACCAAGATGGGGCGCATTGCTTCCGTTCTTGTCTCTTTTCTTTTTGTGAAACACGATTTCTTTGTCTTTTTATTTGCAGGTCTTTGCATGCATGCATGCTTAAATCGTGTGTTTATTTTGCTGTGAATAATTGATCGAGATAATGGTCTTGCATGCAGAACTGGATCTGGTGTGAATACCTGATTGATCAGAGTAATGGTCCCTTGCTCGATCTGGATGCTGCTGTGTAAATGTTCTTTCCATTCAATCGTGAAAGTCTTGATGATCAAATAGACAAGAACAATAATGACAAACAGTTCATGTGATGCATGCAGATAAAATATGATATTTGGGAATCAATATACAGTTCATAGAATTACGTTTATCACTCCATGGTGGATCCATGTAGTTTCTAGCTTCAAGAATATGCGTGGCTTATTTTTCCTCCATTCAAAATATTGCTGTATTTTTCAAACATTATCCTCAATCTGTTGAAGACACGGAGTCAGAAATTGTTATATATGGACCAATAATTAGGAGGAAATTTCCAAGCATGCATGGAACAGATAAATCAATCTAGCTGAGATGGGTACGTATGACCTGAAATCGTCATTCCAATTTACACGAGTAATAACAGTGTATATATATTGAATATCAGACACGAGTAACTAGATTTTAACCTAAAACCCCATTTAAGTGTTTAACTGGTCTATATGAAGAAATTTACTAAACTTTCGAGTTCTTGATGTTTTAGGATTGTTAAACAGTCGTCATAATCAAAATTAAAGTATAACATTGGTTTATACATGAAGGCTAGGGGGACTTAATAGTCTTGTTATTAGTTGGGTTAATTCATCAGTTACTTACAGTAATTAGTATCAGACATGAACAAATGACCTTATGGCCATTGCATGCAATCTATATGAGTTCCCTTAGTTTTTCATTTTTCTTTTGGTGTGTGGCAAATTCAGTCTTTTACTGTTATGTTTTTTTATTTTTATTGTTTTTCTATATTCCGGCCAAGCTCAGGTAACACATCCCTATATGGATTAGTGGATTAATTAGAACGTAATTCACACTTTAGAATTTCCGAGGCACCACGCGCGTTCGTGTATTCATCCTACCGCAATGAGCAGAGCACCTATTGGCAAATTGCAGAAAATAATTGCACATTTGTGAATCATGCATGTATGGCCACAGTGAGTCACTTGACCTTGTTAAGATGAAGACCACTTACGTGTCAAGCATCCGGAGACTCCAGAGACTTGGTGAAATCTGTTACAGTAGCTGTTTAGTATAAAAAGCCTTAGTTTTCTTCATTTGATACAAGTTAGCAATTGTACAATTACATAGAGAAAAATACCACAATACCAGTAGCCTCTCTTTTATCTCTCTGTTCTTCGTCTTCTTCCTCTAGCTTAGGGTTTCGTTCACCATTGTTGCTTTACCTTCAAGCTTTCATCATCATGACCTTGATTTTTAGCAGACCTACCGTAGTACTATAGCAATTTTTTTTTTCTTTTCATTATTCTACTTTTTTTTTTTTTTGGCAAAGTTTTTCTTCACTATGCTAACCAGAAAACAGGTTTTGTCTTTACTATTTTGAGCATACAGGCATGCCACTCGTGCTTCTCATGGGTTTTGGTCAATCTGGATGCGCTTTCACAACTTTCTTTTTTAGGTTCAAACTCACTGAGAAGTTTAGGAAGGGAAAGTTTCTTTACTATATATAGACCACGGCAGAGAGTCACAGACCACTAAGTCTATGAGAAAATAGAACTTTATTCATTTCAGTGAAAAGCTAGCTGGTGCTTAAGTACTAATCTGAAGTCATGAATCTGCTCAAGTACTAATCTGAAGTCGGAATCTGCTAAAGTACTAATTATATTAAATAATACCACTGGCCACTTCCTTAGGGCAAAGCTTAATTTCTTGGAAATTAATATTCCGTCAAAAGAAAATTTTGAGTAAATAATTAATGATGCTGATGGTGTCTTTAACACGCCAATCCTTTAATTCAAAGTAATAGGGCAAAGCTACTTATTGTTTATCAGGTGAACATCGATGGATTGAAACCTATCGATTTGCACTTTATTTTTAACAGATACCATGTTTCTGCTACAACATGTTCGCAACTTATGAAATCTTGAGACAACTAATTTGCAGGACATATATGCACGAATATATGGAAACTAGGTTGCAATATAGGGCTGCAACCTTTTCAATTTCTACATCCTCAGTTTGCCGGACATGCATGTAAGAGAACAGATCTGTAGTGCTAGCAAACTTCATCGATCAATAATATTTTCGACAAGTCATTTCCCAATCTTTCTCAAAGTACTCTTTCTTGTTCAACAAGGTTTTCACCTACCCTGGTTTACCATAATAAATTAATGGGAATTTTGAGCTAAAACTGGTATGAAATTAAAATTGAAAATTTTGAAAAATCGATTTGGATTTGTAGATATCATGCACGTAATGGAATATGTCACCGTCATGTGATTCATCGGGTGCTACCGATTCAAATGCTTTTTATCACTTGACAAAGAATAAGAAGGATATTTAATCACTAAAACTAATTGACAAACATTTAATAACAACTAGGTTTGTGGAGTGGCCCAAACCCTTATAAACATATAGGTAAGGTCCTATTTTTCCCATGTGAGATGTATATACTCTCAACACACCCCTGCATGTGTGGCGAATTTTCAAGCCATACACGTGGACAACTTTGGGTGACGTGGAACTTGTGTGGCAGCGAGGCTTGCACACGTGGGATAGCCCGCTATGATACCATGATAAAGTAATATGCGGTTCACATCCAAAACCAATTGGTAATTGATGGAGTGGCCCAAACCCTTATAAGCCCACTAGCAAGGTCTCATTTTTCCCCTGTGGGATGTATATACTTTCAACAGTTTAAACTATTATTCCATTTTCATAAAAATTCTAAAATCCCTTTCCAGTTTTTGATTTCTTAACTATAATTCCTTACAGCAAAATAATTCTATTAGATCTAATGTACATATTAGATCAAATAAGTACATTGTGTCAGAATTGAGAAATTTTATGGCTCGAATCTTTAGTATTCTCTTATTTATTACCTATGTCTAGTTACTATTTAGGCAGAATACCGTTATCCATTGTTACTAAAAAACTGAAAACTCAGAAATGGAAGAAAGGGGGGAAAGTGAGGAAGAAACAGAATATAAATTTCATCATTGTTAGGCTCTCGATCCCTATGATTCGATGAAGAATGAGAAAATACTGGGTTTTTGTCTATAAACGGGAAATGAAAAAAATGCTTGGGGTGGAAATGAGGCTTCACTTAAACGTAAACTCTAACTTGTAGAAATTATATTTTTAACTCCTCTTATTACAAATTCGGGCTACGCCACTATTCGATCATTTGGAATAAACCCAAAATTTTCATGGATGCATATGCATCTTTTCTAGGCAGAAGAATATATATATATATAGAACGTACAGTAGTATACTTGCAAAATTGCAAAAAGAACTCAACACATATCTAATAAAAACCTTTTAGATCGACTCATGTCCGGTGACCTTTTTGCGTCTTTGCATATCATTTTCCCCATAAAAAAAATTTAAAAAAAAATCCCCTTTATGGAGCATGGAGGATGAGTAATCAGCAAACTCAGCAAAGTATGACAAGGACAAAAGCTTGAATATATTTTGAGAGTTGGGGAGAAAGAACAGTTGTCATTAGGCATAACAGAAGGACATTGATATATTATTAATTAATGTTAACACTCAAGAGCTGATCGAGCTGGAAGATTAGTTTCAGCTTGCTGATTAAGCCTCTGTCGTATCTGTTCTTCGATACTTGTGACGTCCTGTGGTTGATTTTGATTACAGCTGAGCTTTCTGAGTTATTCATTTTCTTACAAAATCAATGGATGGTCAATTTCAGTTTATCTTCTGTAACTCTGAAGATAATGTCTTGATGATATCCAAAATGATTATAGTGTATTTGAAGTTTACGGTAACAAATAGACGACGAATTCAACACTAAATCAAGGAACAGGAGAAACATGTGGCAATAGAATATGATTAAATCATGAACATTTCCTGGATCTACCGTCTCACCATCTCTGTCATGATCAATTCAGATTAGAGTACACAGGCATATTACTGGAATGGTAGACCAACAATTTTTTTCAGTTTCGTGCAAGTCCTTGTATTTTTATGTCTTGATCAATTACTTTGGCAAGTTATCCTATATATTGACCTTTCCAAGCCTCTATGCCATCGTTGATCGATCATCCTCGCCGCCTTATATGAATCAAATTAATTTATTCCGCGTTAAACTTGATGATTTAGTATGATCTCCTTGAATTAGTGCAGCATCAATCTCACCATTATTGCCTTCACTGTATGTTGGCTACAAAAAGATAACTTGAAACTAATTAACAATCCAAGGCATTCGCTTCTTGGTAAAGGTTTCACTTTAGATTTAGGCAAATTTAAGAGCAGAGATTAGGCCTAACTCAATTGTCTCGTCCTTGCTAGCCTTCGGTGCTTCAGCTAATCAGTCTTACCTACAATTCTCATAGAGTCTCACCTACTATTCTGCAATTCTCACGAATGCATATGTGGTCCATAACGTAGGGGAACAATGTACGTTTTTGCTGTAGCAAAGAGGGCATGATGGACTAGATATGAACTTTCTAATAATTATATGCGAATACGTGCATGCGGTCCAACTTGAACCATATCCAAGAAGTTGTACAAAACCGGGTCAATCTTTTGAATCGCGTTCATCTATTGACATTCCAGTTATTCAAACACTTTGGGGGCAACTTGATTCAATGACTTGGTTGATTCTAGGTATATGAGTTTAGTAGGAGTCTATAAATACCGTACTTGATCTCTCAAATAGGAATTCACCAAGGAACTCGAGCTATTTTCCTAAAGCCTCTTCTCCAAAAGTTCATCAGATCAACCATCTCGTTATCTTTTGATCTCTCACATATATAGCTGCAGCACAGACTTTCTCAATCAGTCTCATGGAAAGAACCAAAAGCATCCCACTACAGCCACCAACTTATGGAAACCTAATCACTGTTCTAAGCATCGATGGAGGTGGAATAAGAGGGCTTATCCCAGGAACAATCCTTGCTTTTCTTGAATCTGAGCTTCAGGTAGCATATGAACGCTAGATCAATTTTGTACCAAACTAGGGTTATGCATTTGCATTTGCAAGTTATAGATTTGTCGTATGCATTGTCCATCATGTACGTACATGTCCGATATGAGTAATGCTAGAGTCATCACACTGGGGCACAATACAGATATATTAATTGATATATATGTAGTAGTTGAGTGCTATTAGTACATATCAACTGTCAAATACAAAGTGATCAAAATGCGTGGTCCGACTCGTGCATTTCTCCTAGGTTGATCAAACAATAAATCTAACATTTTGATCATGTTGCATAAACTACGCCAGTGCTTGTAGAGCAAATTAATTATAGAAATATTGTATTTTCTTGTAATGGCCGTCTTATATATGTCATTTCTATTGGTTAATATATTATACCATCTAGTAATAAAGTCATTAATCAACTTGCAGAAGCTGGATGGGGAAGATGTGAGACTCGCCGACTACTTTGATGTGATTTCAGGGACAAGCACAGGAGGTCTTGTGACTGCCATGCTTACAACCCCAGATGAGAATAACAGACCGATGTTTGCTGCTAAAGATATAAAGGACTTCTACCTTACTCATAGCCCCAAAATCTTCCCCCAGAAGACGTACGTAATGCTTACATATTAGTTAACTAAATTTGCTTTTAACCTAGCTATTCTTTACTACCTTTGGATGCTTCCAAGTAACTACTTAATTAATCTCTGAATCTCTTAAACCCTCGACAGATGGTGGCTGCTTCCTCGTCTTATAAACATCATCAAATCTCTAGTAGGACCAAAATACGATGGGAAGTATCTACATAGCTTGATTAGGGAAAAACTTGGTGACAAGAAACTGCATCAGACATTGACTAATGTTGTCATTCCTGCGTTTGATATAAAGAATCTCCAGCCAACAATCTTTTCCAGCTTTGAGGTGCACATTTATTATTTCTTCTGTGTAAAATTATTAATCCACTTATAGCATGCGATGGTATATATAGTTATAGCTGCAGTAAAAAGATCTAACATATATGGTTTGCTTTTATTGGGATATCATCAGGTGAAAAAGAAGCCATCCTTTGATGCTTTGCTTTCAGACATAAGCATCGCAACCTCAGCAGCACCAACTTATCTTCCAGCTTATTATTTTGAAACCAAGGACGCGGAAGGGAAAGTAAGAGAATTCAACCTTATAGATGGTGGTGTAGCTGCAAATAATCCGGTAAGTACTAGAAATAAATTATATATGTAATCCATATCAAAGATTGATAATCAAGAATATAACCCTAAATTCATACTTTTGCTTTTGTTTCAGACTCTAGTTGCTATTGGTGAAGTTACAAAGGAAATAATCAAGGGGAGCTCCGACTTTTTCCCTATAAAACCTATGGACTATGGAAGGTTTTTGGTTATATCATTAGGAACTGGCTCACCAAAAATTGAATTGAAGTACAATGCGCCGAGCGCAGCTAAATGGGGTATCTTGAATTGGTTAACCAGCGGTGGTTCCACTCCAATCATCAACGTTTTTAGTCATGCAAGTGCCGATATGGTCGATCTTCACCTTTCTGTAGTTTTCCAAGCCCTTCACTCAGAGAAAAATTATCTTCGAATTCAGGTACTTAAAATTATTACTATGTAACTTTATTCTTCCAGATAGGCATGAATTAATCTTACAAATTTTTTGACAGATACAAATTTAATGGATTAATGGAAATGAAAATGCAGGATGACACGCTAAGTGGAAAAGTATCTTCGGTGGATGTAGCCACAAAGAAAAATTTGAACGATCTCCTAGGAGTTGGAGAAGGCCTATTGAAGAAACCAGTGTCTAGGGTTAATTTGGAGAATGGCAGATTTGAGGCTTCCAATCATGAGACCAACGAAGAGGCTCTTATAAGGTATGCAACTACATATGTTACCAATATATATTGGCAGTTTCTCCGATATCGATATCGAATTTACTGTTTACAGTAAATACCATAGATATCTATGGTATTATATTCTTTGATAATCCATTAAATAATATGTATAACAATATATTGACAGAAAGTTTTGACTATTAATTTGCAGGTTTGCAAAACTACTCTCTGAAGAGAAGTGGCTTCGCCTTGCAAGGTCGCCCCACGGAAAATGTGACATGCCCATGCCGAACTCCCATTGATACATATTATATATATCCAAAAATTCTGAATGCCTCTATACATATATGTTACACAAACATACTTTTCTATTCTTTCATTTGCATTAACTGTTTAAGTAACAGTTTCTTGTAGTTCAAGGTATGGGGACAAATGATCCAACATACTTGATCATTCTTTAATTCTTTGTATTGAAATAAAACCCTAATAGGCCGGGAAATAATTGTTGTGTATATTGTAACACGTCGATATCGATAATTCTCCTATTCCATGCCAGAATAAAGGAAAATTAGCTAGCAAGCAAGAATTCTTTTGGTTTAGCTTCTATGTATGTAATCACCAAACTTATAAATTATACATTAATGTATGAACCGCTTTAGTGTAAATAAATCAATTAATCAACTTAAAATTTGCATCAATATGGAATTATAAGCTGTTTATAAAAGTATGAACCTGTTATATATTTTTTAGATGCACACCATTCAACTTTAAGAAAAGAAAAGAAAAAACTCAGTTTGTTTGTGATCTAGTTGTTCGTTGTTTAACTTAGAGCTTTTTCTATATATAAAGTGAAATTGCATATATTGCATTATAGTATTCTGAAGATTCACTGATAAGCACATCTATCTTTCTGGAAATTCCACTGTTCTTGTCATGAATTTGACCATTTGGTCAGTTAGGTTGGAGAATATATAATTCTTTAATTAACCGTCATAGATAGAATATGACTATTACCAACAAGTCAACGAACTACAAAAGCAACGACGAACTTCGCGCGAACCTAAAGCAAAATTAAATTAAAAGGGGAAGGTTAATTTAAAACCAAGGCCGCCATGATTAATCTATCTATCTTAGCCTCCTGCACCATTACTAGATCGAGCAACAGACAGTACGAAGTTATATAATCAATCCATGCACATGGGTGGTTGTTCATTGTTCCTTAGATTCTCGAATCCTTGAGTCCCTGAGTCCTTGTTAATTGATTGTTAAGAGTGGCATGTGATCGATATGAACTAAGTTAATATTGTACTTTCAATAAGCTAGGGTTTGGGCCCAGATTGAACGACATACTGACTAGTTTTTAAGTATTATTGCCAAACCACACAAGTTGGGAAGATGCCGCCTCATACTTTTATAATATTCTTGATTGACCTTAATACGTATACCAGCTTATTATCCTGGTTTTCTGGGTACTCAATTAGGGTTTGTTCCACTTGCATTCTTTTTTTTTTTAATTTTTTTTTTTTTATCATCGAATAAGAACTCTGGTTTTCCTCAGTAAACACACAGATAGAAACAGCAAACTGAAGGAATAGTACTCAACAATATATACTAAATTTCTAAAAGACAAGAACAAACTTAATTCATTTACTGCATATTAATTTTAGCAGCTAACCATATATTGGAAATACATATACTATTACAGCTAGACTCATTGATCTTATCGCATATTTTTGCATCTATCTTTATCTCCTTGAACAAATATCTCCTCATAAAATTATGGTGGTGATTCACTGCCTACTGTACTTATGCAAGTTACTGTTTAAATTAGGAATTGAGATATACCTAGCCTTGGCAAAAATCCAGATTCCAGTATTTATATTAGTAAGTTCATAGATAGTACTTGTGTGTATGCATGTGTGTGTTTTTGTATAGATGCTGTTAAGAACCATTGAGTTTGTTGAGGGACTTGAAGCAACTTTTAGGAAGTTCTGCTACCAATAGAACAAGTACTAATAAATTTATTACAGTGATCTGTACATATGCATTACCAATGGACAGTGAATATGTAATTCACTTTTCACTTTAGATTGCAGCGGGCTAGTTAGGTTAGCAAATCGATAGTTCTAATTCCTTTTGAACTTGATAAATTCAAAGTCCATGAAAAACATATGACCATAGAAACTTCTTCAAATTACGCAAGATCAAGTTAAAGTTGATATAGATAGATATCAGCTGGCAAAATTGAATGGATCCTTCAATTTTTAATTTCCTTACAAGTACATTCTGCAATTAACAATCAAACGGGCTGCTTTCTGCTATGGTTCCTCGCAGCCTTTCACGAATCAAACTCTAGCGCGTGAAGAAGAAATTAATCCTTGGAAACTAGGAAATCTTACCATGCGCGCATGTGCATTCATTGTATGAAACCATACAAAGGAACTTTGCATATTAATAACCTAAAAGTATTGTCTGCATTAATTCTTATTGATAGCTAGAGCCTGCTGCCTATACATGAGGGCAACTTGGTTTTGGCCTAACTATGTATGGTCTCACATTGTTTACCTACAAGTCTGATGGAGAGTCTCACCTAAAGTTCTACAATTCTCACTTATTATGATTTGTCCATGGCCTAGGGGAACAAATAATGAGCCTTCTTCCTGTAGAGAAGATCCAAGGGGTGTATATAGTTTGACTGGATAAGGAAATTCTCCATTCTTAGTAGACAGGCCAGTCCAATTTGAACAATATTATTGTCCATAGAACAGACAAACCATTGAAAATTCGATTATCTAATCTCTTTCTGGGTTGTTTCTTGGGACAGGAGTAGTGCAGGAGGAGTACTCTATAAGTACCATACTTGATCTGTCAATGGAAACAAAGTGAATTAAGAACTCTATCTATCTGTCCAAAAGCCTCTTCTAAAGCTCAAAGACTCTCCTTTTCTCTTCTGCTTTCTCTTTTATAGCTGCAACTAGAACTCTTAGTTGTCTGATCATGGAAAGAACCAAGAGTATACCTCTACAGCCCCCAACCTACGGAAACCTAGTAACTGTTTTAAGCATTGATGGGGGTGGAATAAGAGGCCTTATCCCAGCAGCCATCCTTGATTACCTTGAATCCGAGCTTCAGGTATAATTTTGCTGCAGAATTAGTAGATTCGATTTGATCATCTAGCATTTTTGCTAAAAGATAGACATTGATCATATATCAAGTACAAATTTAATTGTATGTTTATGCATGTTGCAGAAGCTAGATGGCAAGGATGCAAGACTAGCAGATTATTTTGATGTGATTGCCGGGACTAGCACAGGTGGTCTCGTAACTGCCATGATTGCAACCCCAGACGAGAACAACAACAACCGCCCTGTGTTTGCCGCAAAAGATATTAAGGATTTCTATCTTACACACTGCCCTAAAATCTTCCCCCAGAGGCAGTAAGTGATGTTTCTTGCTAATTAAATGGCAATTGATTTAAAATTTCAATTAATATTTCATTAGCTTGGTTACTAATATTTTCTTTAATGTTGCAAACAACAGCTGTCCAGTGTTTCCTCTTACAGTAAAGATTATCAAAGCTTTAGCAGGACCAAAATATGATGGAAAATATCTCCACCACTTGGTTGGGGAAAAATTAGGTGACAAAAAACTGCACAAGACATTGACTAATGTGGTCATTCCCACTTTTGACATAAAACAACTCCAGCCAACTATCTTTTCCAGCTTTGAGGTTCGGTCTCTTAATATTTTTCATTTTTAGAGTTCAAAACTTGTTACTTTACAGTTTTATCGACAATATATGTAAATACTATGTGCTTTCTTAATTTGGCTAGGTGAAAAGCAAGCCATGCTCCGATGCCCTACTCAGAGATATATGCATTGCAACCTCAGCTGCACCTACTTATCTCCCAGCTCATTATTTTGAAACCCAAGACTTCCAAGGCAACGTTAAGGAATTTAACCTTATTGATGGCGGCGTTTGTGCAAATAACCCGGTAAGTACATAGCATGCATGAAATAGTCCAATAGTGTATATATAGTACTGTCTTAAAATGTGCCTTGAATATGTGGTTTTTTTGTCTCTTATTTCCAGACTTTAGTTGCGATTGGTGAAGTGACAAAGACAATACTCAAGGGCAGTTCAGACTTCTTTCCTATTAAACCCATGGACTATGGTCGATTTCTAGTCATATCAATAGGAACTGGCTCACCCAAGATAGAACTGAAATATCATGCCCATGCTGCTGCAAAATGGGGTTTGTTGGATTGGTTAACCAGCGGTGGACATACCCCATTAATTGATGTTTTCAGTCAGTCAAGTTCTGATATGGTCGATTTTAACCTGTCGGTTGTTTTCCAAGCCCTACACTCGGAGGAAAACTATCTTCGAATTCAGGTATTTCACGCGGCTGCTATTAATATACATTCTAAATTTATCATCTAGCACTACAAAATTAATATTTGATTACTGTAATTATTCACGACAATAATGCAGCATGACAAAGTGAAAATAAGAATAATATCATGCAGATTTAACAAAGCACCAAATGAATTAACTGGCCAAACCAAGCTAGGTTAACTAATTAATATTTAACAATTGCAGGATGACACGCTAACTGGGCAAGTATCTTCAGTGGATATAGCAGTAGAGAAGAATTTGAATGATCTTTTGAAAGTTGGTGAAGGCCTATTGAAAAAACCAGTCTCTAGAGTTAATTTAGAGACCGGTAATTATGAGGCTTTTACCGAAGAGACTAATGCAGAGGCTCTTACAAGGTTTGCAAAACTACTGTCTGAAGAGAAGTGGCTTCGCCTTGCTAGGTCCCCCCAGGGACATGCTATACCTAAATCTAGTCATGATGGCTCTCTTAGTATTAAAGTTTGAGTTATAATTTGTTCTAAGAAATAAGGGCAAATAATCCACTTGATTCTAATCATTCTATACTATTCTTTCTTGTATTGATGTTTCAATAAATCCTGGCCTTGGGATAGAGTCAAGCTAATCGATGTAATCATTCCCTGGTCTTAATTTATCTTTTGGATATTTGATCCATAGAAGTTTTAACTTTTCAAATTTCGGATATGATCCAAATCATCACAAGTTATTAAGATCCAAGTTATTATCCAACCCGGAAATATATATATAGGAAAATTCTACAATGTGTTAACGTATGACATGCATGGGTAAAGCTATGGTATGTTAACATTTCTCATACATCAACTATTTTTACCCCTCTAAGGACTCATGTTATCACTTTGAGGACTAATATTACTATTTTGAGGACTCATGTGGTAACTAAGAAAATGTACCACTTTAAGGACTCATGTTACTACTTTGAGGATTAATATTACTATTTTGAGGACTCATTTTATCACTTTTAAGGCAATTGTATGCATGTCAGGAAAATTCTACAATGTGTTAACGTATGACATGCATACAATTACCTTAAAAGTGGTAAAATGAGTCCTCAAAATAGTAATATTAGTCCTCAAAGTAGTAACATGAGTCCTTAAAGTGGTAAATTTTCTTAGTTACCACATGAGTCCTCAAAATAGTAATATTAGTCCTTAAAGTGGTAACATGAATCCTTTAAGTGGTAAATTTTCTTAGTTTACCATATGAGTCCTAAAAATAGTAATATTAGTCCTTAAAGTGATAACATGAGTTCTTAGAGGGGTAAAAATAGTTGATGTATGAGAAATGTTAACATACCATAACTTAATACCATGAAACTGAAGTTTTCCCTAGACACACACACGGAATTGGGAAAAACCTCATCAACATAAGCAATTAACTATAAAAAAACAACGAAACCTAAGAAAAAAACCCCGATAAGAACCATGCATGCTTCTCCACTAATTACTAAACAAGGGGAGAAAGAAAATCAACGAGGACACGCCACAACCAAACACATACCAAAATTCTGTGCACATTGCAGGAACTAGTCCTCACAGGAAATTAAACCACTGAAGCTCAAGCCGATTCACCCAGAAACTGACTAGAACAGCAAAGCACACCCTAACAAAACAAGACAAAAGAACAATGGCGGCCATATCTAGTTCGCATGACCTTGTACGTGCTCTGGGTTTCTGGCAAGAGAAACATTACAGTACTTATAGTAAGTTTAATCAATGGTATCCACGTTTTGTCAATATGATCGCAGCTTGAAGCTGCTTTCTACATATAAATTTGGACGCGCGTATTTGATAAAGTAATCTGGGGTTTGTTGAGAATATATACATCCCACATGGGAAAAATGAGACCTTACCTATGGGTTTATAAGGATTTGGGCCACTCCATCCATTGCCAATTGGTTTTGGATGTGAACTCCAAATTACTTAATCATGGTATCAAAGCCAGATTATCCATGTGTGCATGTCAAACGGCCACACGGGCTCCACGTCACCCAAAAGTTGTCCACGTGTATGGCTTGAAAATTCACCACACGTGCGGGGGCGTGTTGAGAATATATACATCCCACATGGGACAAATGGGACCTTGCCTATGGGTTTATAAGGGTTTGGGCCACTCCATTCATTGCCAATTAGTTTTGGATGTGAACCCTAATAAATTTTTCCCATGTGGGATGTATATATTCTCAACACGTCCCCGCACGTGTGGCGAATTTTCAAACCATACACGTGGACAACTTTTGAGTGACGTGGAGCCCGTGTGGCCGTTAGGCATGCACACGTGGGTAACCCGCTCTGATACCATGATAAAGTAATCTAGGGTTCACATCCAAAACCAATTGTCAATGGATGGAGTGACCCAAACCCTTATAAACTCATAGGCAAAGTCTCATTTTTCCCATGTGGGATGTATATATTCTCAACAGTATTAACGCTATATTATTCTGATACTTCTGTGAAAGCAAGGTTAAAATTATTTTAAGATCGAACTAGCTCTAGACGTAGAAAGGAATATGCAGTGATAATATATGGTTTATTCTCTCACCAATAAAATCCTATAAATAAAGTTTGAAATTTCTTAAGAAGAGCGCGACTCGTGAAAATGTATGGTTGTCGCATAATGTTTGACGATTGGATCGTCGGATAGTCAACTAGATTGTGACTGATACCAGCAAGTCACTAGAACTCGAAGACGACACGCAGCCACCAAGTACCAACGACTACTTGACTAGCTACTTCGTAAAGTAATATTTGTCGAACGTCATTGGCATATAGAAAAGGCATTCCACTGAAGTTTTAGCAACGATTTCCTTATATATATATATATATATAGACTTGTCAAGAGTGCTATAATTCTTTCTAACCAGCTTTACAAAAACTAGGACGAGCCAAATTACAAAGAAGCAAAAGCACAAAAGCACAAAAAGAAAAGAAAGAGAAGCTTTTCCTTGGTCGCAAGACTCGGAACAAACCAATAGACAACGGTTTGGGCTTTAGCAACCACTGAAGTTTTAGTGACGATTTTTCGTCACATTGTTCTGTCGGCAATGGGAGGTTCTAGTGGTCCTAATAATCAAGATGGTAAATGGTATTTATTGAGAGAGACGTACATGTAAACAATTCCAGACTCAGTTACAAGACGTACTATTATGCATGAAATTTAATTTCATCTATCTGATGAGGGGGTTGTCTAGGGTACCTTGATGTATGTCATACCCTTATTTTTTAATTTTTTAATTTTTAATAAATTAATGTAGTGAAAACCTACAGAACTGGTTAACAAGTTATCCACTTAAATGTTGACATGTGTCATTTTAAAAAATAAAATTTACTATATTAACAACACATTCTATTTTTAATTCTTTATATGTAATACTGTTCAGAAACATGTAACATGTATTGTCAATTTCTGCTTAAAAATTGTCCACTTGCTCCACTAACTGTTTTTTAACCCAGTTTACCCAAAACACTCTAAGGGATTATCTCCCTAATACCCAATTAATTCTTTTTTATTAATTTTTGGGACTTTTTTGCCCTCTCCTTCTTTCTCACTTAGAGGGAGAAATCATCCTCCACCTTGCCCGACTCCGGTGACCAGTGGCCGGCCGCCGACCGGTGATCGGAATCCAGCGACCGATGACCGGAATTCAGCTACCGGACTGGTGTCGGGATTCCGGCGTATGAATTTATTGTCCCCCAATAGACAGATTATTGCCCCCCAATAATCTATTGACTCTATATTATTATTTGTGGGAATTATATTTTTGATAGCTGATACGTTTATTTGTGTCTATAGTGTGGAATTGTAGTGTACTATGTTGGTCTATTGGGGGGCAATAGACATATTATTGCCCCCCGATAATCTATTGACTCTATGTTATTCCCCCAATAATATATTGACTCTATGTTATTATTTGTGAGAATTATGTTTTTGATAGCTGATACATTTATTTGTGTTTAAGTGTGGAAATGTAGTGTACTATGTTGGTCTATTGGGGGGCAATAGAAATATTATTGCCCCCCAGTAATGTGATTTTTAGAAGTCTATTGCCCCCAATAGACATTTAACTTCTCTCTATTGGCCTCCAATTGACATTCAAAACATTTTTTTTCTTTTTTCTTTCCTTCTGCCCCTTATTTTACTTAAAAAAAAAAACCTAATTTGGGCACCCAGAAAAATGATCTGGGCACCCACATCAAGACCGGACGCGTTTCTCGCCTACCAGGTGTTGGACTCCGGCGAGGTAGGCCGACCAAAGCTGCTTTGTCGTCTTCGGGAGTGGATGCTGCTTCTCCAATCGGCGCCGTAGACTGGAAAGCCCAGATCGCCGAAATCGACCAGAAGCCCGGTCGCCGAATCGACGGTGCTCGTCGCCGTCCGATCTCAACAGAGTCCTCGATCTGCAGCCTCTGAGGCGTCGTCTTCGCCCTATGCGGCGTCGTTTGGCCTCTGTGGCGTCATCTCCGGCCTATGCGGCGTCGTCCGACCTCTGTGGAGCACGGCAACGGGCACGGTGCGGGGAGAGAGAGAGAGAGAGAGAGAGAGAGAGAGAGAGAGAGAGAGAGAGAGAGAGAGAGAGAGAAGGGAGAAAACGCA